>NW_017296059.1:6996795-7056128 GCF_001594075.2 Trachymyrmex cornetzi
TAAATATTCAAAATAATTTATGCAAAGTTTCATTGCGATTCACTGATTAGTTACAAAGATATAGAACAAATAAATATTTTGTTTATTTACTGGGCAACTAGTTCATGCATCGCAATGTAACTACGTAAAATAGAGAATTTTATTATTTATTTTATAACACACATTTCCTTATATTTTTATTGGAGCACAGATTAAAAAAATACTATTATTTATTAAAATAACTTATGATCTAGATAATAAATCGTCACCAAATTTGTCGTATTATTTTTAAACGTGATTTAGAATAATTGTAATTTTTTCATAATTTTGTTATTACTTTGAAAATATGTATAAAACATTCTTAATTATGTCATTATCTCGAAAAGTCGATTTTAAAGTGGAATAAACTAGGAAGTGACGGAAATTTGGGTTAATTGTATGCTTCTTCTCTCTCTCTCTCTCTCTCTCTCTCTCTCTCTCTCTTTCTACGTGTGGTAAGCCAATTTACACAAGATGACATTCGGTATGCCAAACATTAGGTGTGGTTGGACAACCTTTGTCTCCGCGAGATAGCATGCATCATGTATGCGTGGACGCGCGTCCGTCTAGTGGTAAAGTCTCCTCGGAATATACGGGAGCAGATTTTCCATCCCCGTGTAAATTTATATCGGACAAAAGAGGAATAGGAAACTGAAAGAGAAAGAAGAATAAAAGAACACACGTACGATGTCGTAGATGCGCGATCTAATTTTTTTTTAAGTAACATAGTTATGTGACGAAGATATGTGAGAGATTTTTACAACTTGGATTTCATAATTGTATACTTGGAGAAATGCAATTAAGGCTTCGATTCAAAGTTTCGTTGACGTATGTACAACTTACACTTGAAACTGTGAATAATAATAGTAACTCTATTCAAAAACTCCGTTTACTTAAATATTAATAATTTCTAGTATTCAAGAGCTATTGAAATCTCTATCATTAAAGGGGCGGCATTTCTTCTTTGATATTTATATATAATGTTGAGAGGATAAGAAGAGAGAAGGCGAACAACGCCGGAAATACTCTGGATGTCGTTCCCGAGGAAAAAGTTTGCGCATCCCAGTGTGGTTTTTTGCGGTGTCTGGACATAATAAAATAACGCGCACAGGGGCGTATAACGAATTGAATTTCTGCAGGAATGACCCGAGGCGCGCGTCGCGGAAGGGTGTATTCGGACAGAAATACATATATATGTGTATATATATACAGACACATCCCTGTTCGCGAAGTTATAATAAATTCAAAGCGAACGAGGACACAGTGGCGGGCGGGAGTGGCTCTCGGGTTACGTCTGGATTTCGCATGGAATATTCCACACGCGAATTCAAAACCCTCGGTTTGTGTTAAAAGTGTCTAAAAGCTGGCCACTAAAGTGTGGAGGCCTCGTTAGATGATTTCAAGTCATTCGAGAATATATAAAACACGGAACTTTTCTCAAGTTTGCCAAAAGGCTCCTCCCGCAGGTATATTTATCGCAATGTCATATCCATTCTGTTCCAATTGCATTGTCTGTTATTCTTCAATTTGCTTGTAATACGTGTTTATCTCGTAACATTAATATAATTCTTTCGTCATATCGATCTCATTTAGGTATTATTAATAATATTGACACCATCAGCTTTTAATTTTAGAAGAGGAAGTTTCGACGAATATCAAGCAATAATTAACTTTATAGTTTTTATTGCTTATCTCATACCAATCTTACTTCGATTATAGTAAAAACTTGCTTTACTAATTAATAAACTATACAGTCAGAATTTCATATCTTAACTTTTTAACTTGTTATTTGTGCGAACTTTATAACCGACTCTTACATGCCTTTTTTATTATTTATATTGTTAATTTGACATCAAGAGTTATATTGATTTTTAATCAATATATTTTAATTTATTTTTAATAAACAATAATGCTTGTCCATTATTTCTTTTTTTTATTTACTTTTTCTTTTTTATCCATATATTATGTATATTTAGAAATATGTCTACTCTGTGTTGTGATGTCGTTTTTTATTAATTTTGATGAGAGAATCGATGTTTTAATTTATGCTAAAAGCGTGATACCTCGAGACAAAAGAATGCATAAATATTCTTTTCTCCGAATAAGAAGTTTATTTTCACACGTCATTGCCTCTCACACGTATTAACTAATGGACCACTTTTATTTATTTTGTCTAACAGACGGCGTAACATTATGTGCTTTCGTTGAGAAACTCTAGTATTAATGTGGCTTTAAATCAGCCAATATCGACGTGCGCATAGTGAAGAAAACGTTTTGCGTAGATCCCTTTTGATATGATAATATCAAAAAAGGATAAAGTCCACGTTCGTAGGAAACATTAACATAAGTTTTGATACGCGAAGTGAAAAAGTGGAATCATCCGTCATCTTGATCTCGTTTGATGAACAAAAAAAATAGCAAAAAAAAACCTCAGGCAATTTATTTGGCTTTGTGACTGAATTTGTATTATAAAAATGGCACAATGCCGATATTAATCTTTCACATTACTTCTAAATTAACGAGTTTACGTATTATCCAAAAATGAAAGCATTTTACCGATATTCAGTATATTCTTTCACTTATCGATTAAATTTTTTTGAAATATGTATTTTTTCATTTATGCAATTAATAAAATAAACAATCTAGCTTGTTTTTAACTCGTGAAAGAATGAAAAAAATTCGGTGAATTGCATGTCATGAAATCTCTTTGTAAATTCCGCGTGACATTATTTACATATAAATAATTTTTTTCTTCTGAAAAATATTTCGTAAAATATGCGTATTGTATAATATATAAATATAAATATTTATACGTAAAAAAAATATATATATAGTGTAAATTTCCAATAAATTATAAATTGGCTTGATATATTAGCGTTCTAATTATAATATTATATCGGAATAATATTGGTATTACCGCAAGACATCGGTATATTTAGAGCTCAGATTTTATTTATTACTTATTGTATATTACACTCTGCGCACGAATTACAGCGCAGATTCCTATTAGCCTTGAATTTACTGTATTTATTAGTTTATTACTTAATATTGAGAGATATCGAAAATAATAGTTTTGATGTCGTTTTCAATTCCTATTAATAACTTTCCACTAATAGTTAACTTTTACACTAATAGTTATATTCCATCTTCGCATGTGCGAACATTGATTTCCACATTTGTTCCGCGGATGTTCCGGTATGTATTAATTTGAATAACGCTATCGGATGAATTAATAATAAACAATTAGGTTAATTAGATCTCCAGATTGCCAGAAATGCGGATTGTTAATATAATAATTTGTTTGTATTATAATTAGTAATTATATCGTAATTTGTTGGATACGTAAAAATTAAATTGAGATACTCGTGTACTTTCATGTTTACAGTTTTTTTACTCATGTCTATAGACAGCTGTCTCCGTTTTAAAAACAAAATAATAGTTAAATAAAAAATGATTAAAGCTTCCAGTATTTTGACAGTTGCGCATTTTGTAATTGTGCTCCGTTGATGGTATTGCAAATTTTATAAGATATTTTTCGCCCTCGGACGACAATCATCTCTACGATTATTCTTTGCAAATTCGCGATTTAGCGCATGAACGAAGCATTGCTAGTCATTCTCGATGCTGCAATTTATTAATGATGTTAATTCTAGGCATGAGAACAAAGGAAATATCTCGCTGGCGGCTATCGATATTGCGTTTGTAAAATATGGATTACGCGGGAGATGTCCGTAACAGGTGCACACGGCTGGCCTCTCTCGATTTAATAATACAATATTCCATGTCCTATTGTATGCACGATCGGATAAATTTATTACGAGTCATAAAATCCTAAGCGACAAACAGGGCACGCGCATACCTAAAAGCTGTATAAATTATATCTAATAAAACATACAAAAGTTGCAAATTGTTTTTAATTGTCATGACCTTTCTTTGTTGTTCAGTCACTTTTGCAATAGCAAGCAGAATAATATAAAACTATGTACAATTTTTTATTATACAAATTTTTATTAAACTGTAAAAATGCGGCGCAATATATGGGTTCTAAATAATTCGCAATTTTGAGATTTAATAAAAACACACTTCAAAATTAAATTAATAAATAAAACTATATTTAATTTAATTATTATTACTATCGTCATTATATAATCGTTTTTATTATTTCGTTATATAACTATTACATGGGCAGACTTTCGGTGAAATTTTTCGCAATCTCACGTTACATTCTACCGCTGCCTGATTGTTTTGGTCGGCAACACGCACCTTCGAGAGAACGCATCATCGCCCCGGTGCGATGCGGTGCAGTCTGTCACGCAATCCTTATGCACTTTGCGCAACGCTCGCGCTAATCCGCATGGGATTCGTGATTTTTCTCACGCGGGTCGCGATCGCGCTGTTTTCGCGCGGCTATCGAAACGGAAGCAATAATTTGCTCGTGGCTAGCGACGGAGTTAACGAGGTACGAGCATACCGCCCGTTAACTTAACGCCAGCCAAATATTATTTTTGCAATTTTCGCTGAATCCCGCTAACGAGCGCGCGTTCGTGCAAAAACGCTGACGTTCTGTTTCTCTCTTTCGCTCTCTCTCCCCTCTCTCTCTCTCCCCCCCTCCCCCCCTCTCTCTCTCTGTTTGTCTCTAATATCGCGCGCGAAATTCTCTCAATGATTGCAACAAACGTGTTAATTCATCGTTTTGTGATTTTTTTTAGACTGTAACTATTCCGGGGATTGAGAAGCTCGAGGGGGAATTCCCCGAGAACGGGATTACCGTAGCAAGTGAGGAATCACTTTTCCCCGTGTTCGGCTAGGTTTAAAAAAAACTTTCACAATATAAACTTTTACAATACGCAAAAATACAGATGGAATTAAAGTCAAACATTTCAGGAAGTTTTAGGATAAGTTTTAAATCAGTTGAGGAATCCCTGTATGTCTAGCGATGTTTACACGACGTGGAGCGATTTACGAAGACGCGAGGTGAATATGCAAGATTTGTACACCTATGACGTACATGTCTTTTCCTCCTCATGGAGCTGCGTAAAGAGGTTTAAGGAGGGAGAAGAGAGGCCTCGTAAGGCAGTTTCGACGAATTCGGGGTCCAGTTAAAAGGGAGCCGGCTATAAAATAACTGACCAGCACTGCCGCCGACATCAGTAGTATAACTCCGCTCGAACATGAAGGTAAGCACAACTCTCTCTCCTCTGCTTACTTTTCGTTGTCTTTCATGTCCCTCCCACTATCTTATTTAACATACTTTCTCATATCATCTTTGGGAATTCTTTACTTATCCATCGGTTTTTCTTTTATGGCAAGAATCTTTTTTTTTATTTTTCATGTATATTTTTTGTATGCCCGTTGATTATCCTGTTTGTTTTGTTTTTCATATTGCTGGAAACTGTATGTGCTGTTAATTTGCGAATATAATTTTATTATATTAGTTTTTATAAAAATAACGACGACGATTGTATGTAACGTGCATCGAGTAGCCTTGAGGAAATATATCTACGCAATATACATGCGTTACTCGTTCTTCTTCTACTACCCGTAAAACTTCTTGTTCTCTTTTTTTAATAAGTATGAAAATAATATACTGTGAATTAAACAATACAAATTTGAAATAATTTTAATCTAGTAATATTATCCTCTTTTTGGTGTCATCCATCTCTCTTGATTAGAGGTACTTAAAATGTTAAATAATGTATATCCTCGTTCTTATAATAATTCTTGGTTTTTAACTTTTTAAATATTCTACTTCTTTTTTCTATCACGTGGGAATCGCATAGACGTTAATTGCCGCTTTTTATTCAGCAAAAATCCAATCCCGAGAGACCGAAAGTGAATAATGCAGTGCAAGTTCTTCGGTGCATCGAGGCTGTTTCACGTCGTTAACGACCTCGGAGACCGTTTAAGAGTCTCCTAAGGTGATTCAATGTCTGTCTCCTCGTACATCCTCACAAAAATTCACCGTTAATCCACTGCTAAATGCGTGCGAATCTTTTTGCGATCGTGCCGGCGGCATGTGCTTTTAAGTCGCGGGCGACTCGAGTCGCAAGACGAGGTAGAATTTCTTTACCAGAGTGAAAGGCGTCGGGAAATGTTGTCGTGGTAATGGTGACAATTGCGTAACATTTATGAAGGCGTGCGAGTTGTTGCTTAATAATAATTATCCTTCCCATGTTGATATCGAAACGACTCTTTGTTCCGTTCTTGCCCAATAAAAAAAAAACGTTTTAATTTCTACTTAATGGAACCGTTGCCAAGCGATTAAATTATTGATGCCAATTATATAATCGTGTTTAAATACATATATATAAATCAAATTAATTTGATTAAGGTGGTCCTTTAATAAATCGGGTTTATACCATAAAAATGTCTAATTTTTTTGTATAATGAAATTAAAGTATCGAAATTGACTTGTGCAAAATTCTACGGTAGGTTAACAATGAAATAAGGGAGAAAAAAATGTTGAAAATGTAACCTTTTCAGGTATAACTTAGTGACAGATAAGACTCGTGGACGCTTCTTTGACTAACTGCACACAAATCTTAAGCCCAAAACACAATGCGAGGCAATAGCGATAGCGATAGACATAGCGATATCGATAGGGACAGAGGAATCCAACATACGGGAATCCATATGTCAATGCACATAGGAACATGGAATAGCGATAGTGATAAATTTCCGACAAGGAATTCTGTGTCTATCGCCTTATAGCCTACCAATCAGCGTTCAGATTTTTCATTCTGTTTATTTACGCTATAACCTCTTTTCACGATATCTGTCAATATCCGTTCAATTCCAGTTTCGACTCAACTAGTTTGATTATGAGAAACTGCCAAAAATGGATCGTTCCAATTACTGTGATAATAATTACCTTACGGATAATACATTATCGATAGTACATTATGACGTACAAGACATCGACGATAACTAAGTGGGTGATTATGAAAAATTCGGTGACGAACTTTTAATCGATCTTGTAAAAAAATCGATCTCCTTAAAAAAATACTTAATTGAAGGCAATTTTTGTCCTGTAATGGCTTAATGTGACTTAACGTTTTTAGGTTACTACTGAAGCAGAAGAGCATACTATAGTATGTGCGCGATCTGATTGATTGGCCTTTATTTCTTTCGCCGCATTGTGTTTAGGCCTTTACCATAGACTTTTCTTAAAAACGAGATTATTATAGATTAAAAAATTATGATTTTAATGGTCACAAAAAAGTAATAGGCCAACGGCCATTCTGGAAAGATATTTATGTGCATAAACTTTAGAGTCCGACCGAAACCACATTTTGATCTCCGACCGAAACCGAAACTTAGTCTTATTGAAAGAGTCTTACTAAAAAAAAAAAGAGAAAGATAAGCTAATGAAGTTACATTTTTTTGGGCCAGACTCGAAATCGACATTTTTTTATTAATTTTACAGAGACCATATGATTTTCAGAAATTATGATAAATTTATGCACTTTTTAAAAAATAAGATTTTATTAAAATATTTAACTATAATGATATAATTATATTGCATCCTCAACTTTTAAAGAAATCAAATTACAGTTATTAAGAGGATCACATCACAGTTTGTACTCAAATTGTATTAAGCTTAATGAACAAATTAATAATTAAAATCGAGTAGTTGTTTTTTGAACACTCACCAGCGCGTTGCAACTTGTACAGTTTCGGTTTATTCACTGAAATTTTCTCTTCGTTTCGGCCGAAATCGGAATCAAACCGAAATCCTGATTTTTGACCGAAACTAACCGAAACTAAAATCAAAATTTCGGTCTGACTCTAATAAATTTGCATATAAATTTAATCTCGAAAAATAAATATATAATTTCATCTTGTTTTCGTTCGATAAAGCTGCAGTTCTTGATTTACTATCGTACGTTCCATACTATTTCATTAAGATATACACGTAGTTTTAATATTTTATCCAAATTATGCAGATATTTGTAATTTTGGGTGGGCCCTGGTGAGGCACCCCAAATTTTCGGCACTTTACTAAAGAACCACCTTAAATTATTTATTTGGATTAAACAGATACAATAGCATAGTTTATTAAGTTTCTTGGCTCGTCAAGAAATTACTGAGCATAATGCAAACGGATGTTTAATATACGAACATATTCACATGTCTGTTAAATACCTACGTTTTCTTCCCTGAAAGAGCTAAATGTCTCTGGGCGAGGATAACGTCATTTCGGTCGTCGCCCTTTGCACTTTACCTTTCGCCAAAGTATAACGGGTATCGTATGTATATCGCGTAGACATACTTCCTCTGCGTCGGAGAAAGAGAGAGAGAGATAGAGAGAGGTCCATTCTATACTAATTAACATCCTAACTAACTCTCCGACATTAACCCGTTATGTACTAGCGTAACCATCTGGTCGTGGTCTTTAGGGGAGGGTGAGAGATTCTCTCGCTTTTGAGTTTGAACCAGCTAGTCGAAAATATTGTGGTTTGTCTTTTCGACGAAATAAACTATGAATCTTAAGGAAAGATCTAAATTCTAAGAATATTATATTTTTAACTTTAAAAATTATATTAACTACACCTTTTTTTTTATCAATTTTTTAAGATTAAGTATTACATATACAACTAGGTGTATAAACTTCTTTTTGTAGTTCTTCTGCTTCAAACACACATCATAATTAATCTATTTTTTTATTAATTGAAAATTTATTCTAATTATTATCTATCAGATTGAATTGCGTAATTCAAGATTTACCTATTAAGTGTTTTTTTGTGAGAAACAGCCGCTAAACTGATACTTGGAACAGGAGTGATTAATGTCATTTTATGCCTTGAAGTTAAAAGAACAAGTATATGTATGTATGTGTGTATATGAGAATACGCAATATTTTCTTTTTTCACAGTTTGACATTGATCATTAATACGATTTCCTTTTTTGTAATATTCACATATGAATAATTCATTTGAATAATAACCTACACGTTTATCTGCTGATAACTAATTTAAATAAGATGCGATATTAATTAATATTTATTATTGAAATTTCTGAAAATTAGTTCCCATAGAGGTAAATGAATAGTTCAAGTTCTCAAGATTTCATTTCATAAACATCGTACCCGTAGAAATGTGTTTTGACGTTTCAAGTATTCGAGAATCGCAATAATAGAAGTGTCTCTTAACGCTCTACGTAACTGCGTTTGAGAAATCGTTTGACACATTCCGTATAATTGATTTGATTTCAAAACAACTCCATCCGCTGCGCCCCACTGGCCGTCCACTCTCTGTCTTTACCTACTAATGAGACGTACGAGCACGTATTCGATTCTCTGTTTCTGTTTTCCGTAAGCCTGTAGGGGCCTTGCGCTATTTCTATTTCCGATGGGGCCTACAGGAATTTCCATAGTCCATGAGCACGAACGCACACACGAGTGGTGCATAACACGTATAACACGCACGCACTCGCTCGTTGATATTCACATCACGCGCTAAACATGCCCGCATACGATTCTGCGTTTCGGCAGCGCGATTATGAACGCAACCAGCTCGACGGTGGCAAACATTTAACCACGTATGCACGTGCGACATTTAGCGTGGTGACCCGAGGCCATCCTGAATTCTGACACTTTGTTCGCAGTTGCGCTATGTATTTGTGACGATTCGATAATACGCGAATCAGTTTTCCGGATTTTAAAATCAAATTCCCAAAGAATCCATAAATGATGATTTCGTATCTCATTCTTACATATAACACAGACACTCTAGTGATTGTCTAGAAGTCTAAATTATATATCGTCTTGAAAAAAAGAGTACATCAACAGCATTATTCTCATGAAAAATAATTTTATTAATTCATAACATTATTAATGAACAAATAAATACATTATGCTCTTATTTTAATAAAATTTAATAACAGTATTAATGAATCATTAATATTGTTATTGAATTAATGGGATTATTTTGAATTAAAATAATGCTGTTGGTACAATATTATGTAATTAAAAATAAACCAACGGCTACAAGCCAAGCTCGATCTTAATGCTAAAAATTACTAAAACCGAAGTTTATTATACAAACGTTTCTCGACTTTCGACCCCTATTGGGTCATTCTCAACGTTCAAGTTAAATACAATATTATGTTTTTCAGTGTAGATTTTTGGATATTCCTTCATACAGAGAAAAATAAGAAATTTTTTAATGCCCATTCTAGGTCCTGGCTCTATTTCTTCTCGTGGTAGCGATAGTTTTGGCAGAGGACAAGTATACGACAAAGTACGACAATGTTGACTTGGACACGATTTTGGCGAGCGACCGTTTGCTCAAAAACTATGTAAATTGCCTACTAGAGAAGGGAAGTTGCACGCCCGATGGCAAAGAGCTTAAAGGTGAGTGTTTTGAGATTTCACTAATTATTCTTCGCTAGATTTTTCTATTCAAACGTTAGTAATGTTACTTCATTCAAACATAACTCTCTCGTAATACAAAGAGTAAAAATATAGAAATTAAAAAAAATACGAAGTATCCATGGAAGCGTAGAATAATGTGTTTGATGTTGCATTTGGTTCGATAACATGGCAAAACATGCACGATGAAATGAGACGGTAATGATGATCTTTCACATGCTTTCTAATGCGCGGGAGAATCATCCTTGGCACTAATGACCATCTCATTCCGTCTCATCTCGTCGAAGGATGCACAATGCGAGGTCGTCTCGTTAACGATGTTACATATGTACGAAGCAGGCATATATCACTTCAGCTCCAGATATGAATAATACGTTACAAACGACTGCTACGCTGAGGAGATTTGGACAAAAAGTTGCTTGGTGTCGTGAGACATTTTGCGTGTATACGTGTACGTTCGCGGTTAGCGTCGCGAAGAACAAACGTACGCGTTAGTTCTTTTCAGGTGAAAATTTTGCTCACGAACATAACGTTTCCTCGCGCAAAAATCCTATATATGTACAGAGTTGAGACACGGATACTAGAAACCAATTATTTGCTCGGTGTATTTCCGCAGATTGCATTTCCTGCAAATTGCATTAATTACTTGTCGCACGTATCACGATTTATTTCTCTACGTTAGAATCACGTTTATCGTCTGTTTCTTCTCGAATTTCTTTTTACCTTGGCGTGCTACCCCGTCGCGAGATAAAACGTGCGATGGACGGTAATACGTTACCGAGAATGTATAGTCTTGTCTCAGAAAATTCACGAGAGATATGCGGGAGTGTACAGTCAGCTGACCAGAGCAGGTGGTGCAAATGACGCGGAGTGATAAAAAAGCTGAGACAAATCCTGCAGGACGTCGCGTATTCGAGAAATACGTCATTATGAACTCCTACGAAGAACTCCGTCGCGATAAAAATAACCTTATGAAAGGATATATTCGCTAAAATATTTATCGACGAAAAAAAAAAAAAGAAAGGAATCAAATCGATATTTTATTTAGAAAGATAAAAGGAAAAACGATCCTTAATTTTTTTGAAGAACCTTATAACTGCGTAATTTCATAACCCGATAGCGTATGCTATCCAACGGAATTGAATTTCGCGCAGCCATGTCCCTGATCTGAATTCCTCTCGTAATTTATTTTTTCCTGTTTGTTTCAGAAACTCTTCCGGACGCACTGTCGACCGAGTGTAGTAAATGCAGCGAGAAGCAAAAGAAGGGTACCGAGAAGGTCGTCCGGTATCTAGTCAACAAGGTATATGTTCGCGCTAACATGTATGCTCGCCCGTCACTTTTCACTGGGCTAATTAAACGCGAGGTCTGCGTAATGAGTTGATACCGGTGGGAGTAGGAACGCTCGGGGGATACGTCGAGGCGGTTTAAATGCCGTGGAACTAGTTTGACTTTCACGCAGAGACGGGTTAACCCTCCACGCTGGGTGGCAGGGGGTGCCCCTGTGATTCGTTTGCGAACCACGCCTGGAAACTTTCGCATCCGTAGCCAAATAATTTAACGGCGATGTGAATCCGCCGTCCCTTCGACCCTTCGAGCCCTTCTTTCGAGAACTGATTTCACCCCCGACTGGGCAGTCATATTTTAGCAATTTTAAAGCAGTTCCAAGCTATCTCGTTTCGAATATATTGCGTTTTACAACAATTTCTGAAATATTGTACGCGTTTTTCACGTAGTATCGATATGGCGATTTGAATCCTTTAAAAAGATATTATTTTTAATGCATATAAGAGTTTGTCTTTGAAATTACTGGTCTTATCGCATTTTTATAATTGTGCATTACTGCTTTTGACTGAATTTCACGATAACGTAATGATGTAATATAGCTCTATCTCAGGGCATTTCTCAATACAAAGTATTAAAGTAAGAAAACTTTCAGAGTAAAAATCTTCGTGCAGCTTTATTTTATGTAGATGCAACTAACGATACGTCTTCGATAAATGCAATCCTGTTACGCAAACTTGTTACAGAAGATACAAGGGCGATTGCTTATTCGATCTTTTACTTTATTTCAGAAACCGGAAACTTGGGAGCAACTTAAGAAGAAGTACGATCCCAGTGGCCAATACACTACCAAATATATAGACGAAGCACACAAGCAGGGAATAAATGTGTGAATAATTTAGATTCTCATCTCGCCGAGTAGAACGTCGAGAAATCTGTCCTCTCTTCTTCTCACAGCACATTCGAATTAAATAAATCCGTTAGTTCAGCATCACGTAGAACTCTTTTTCAACAGAAATTCAGAAGCTATAAAGAAACGTATATTATATATATTAGATGTTACCGTAAATAATAAATAATAAGTGTAAAAGAATGTTATTGTGATTGAATTATAATAATTTAATTATCGTTATCGATTATTTAGTCATCGATAATTTCCATCTCCTCTTCTCTTGATCTTTCACCATTGTCTCGATGAGCGAACTACGTTTGTACACCAGTCACGGCCGGCAATAATATATTTCTTGGTGCCGTGGCTCTTCTCCCGAAAGCAGTTCGACACTTCGGGAAGAGATAAATCTAGGCACAATGCCGAGAAAAGTTCCCTGGCCGAAGTTTGAGGTCCGAACGTCGCCCTTGAGACCACCTCGCTTAATTTCCTGACGCTGTCCAATACGAAATATATGTGCGCATACCTATACGGGACGTAACTTCGCCATTCTCCGAAGCTCACCGGAAACAGACGGCGATTTTGTATTTCCATGCTAGATCGAGGCCGAGCGAAGCGTCCCGATCCTTTACTCGAGGAGCTCGTCCTTCCCCCGCCTCTCATCTCTCATCCATCTCCAGGGAAAACGGAGAGCATATTTCATCGTCGAAGAACAAGAACATTGGACGATAATCGATATCGTTCACTCAGGTAACAACTGAAGTCAACTTCTCCAAGTTATCGAAGTTGCATAAGGACTAACGAGAACGGCTTCACGCCTTGCGTGCTTGCGTGCTTTGCTCGTAGATCAAGTTCTGTCATTTCGAAAAAATTGATGAGTGTTCGTCGCGTTCGTACCAAGATTTCAATTAAGCGAAGAGAACACTTTCTTTTCTTTTTTTATCCATATTTGTCTTCGACGTGATAATTCTCGTTCCGGCTCGCGTGTTATTAAATTAAAGAAGTTAAGGGTTCACCGAGATGGGCCGACAAGTACACATGCATAACTAATTACCCCCTTCGTTGCGCTTCCTTTGCCACACCCTCTGTTTCCTCCCATCCCGTACAACGAACTTTGCCGACGACGCGCGCGTTAAATATGTAAATGAATTACGAGATTAGTGTATAGTCAACTTAAGCAGTCGATTTAAATGCACCGCGACGGACCGAAGGCACGAGGCAATGATGAAGAGGGAGGGAGAGGGTGGTCGAGGGTCACTCAAGCGATTTGGATCACGCAAATCGAGGGGGAAAATTTGCGAAGGGCCAATTCGGAGAGGAGAGGAGTGAATTTGCGGTGGTGGTGATGGTGGCTATCCAAGAAAACCGAAAATTCAATTTTCGCGTGCCGCCACTTGACAAGAATTTTCTCGCTCCTTTAGACACCCTCCCTTTCTCGTCGATCGGATTGAAATCCGAATGTCGTCGACTTGTTGGGGTGCACTCGTAGGAAACGGATTTCGGGACTTCAACAGGTTGGGAATTCCGTACGCATCCTTTGAAGCATCTGTCGACAGTACCAGCTGATTGCTCCCATTGCATCTTTTTCTCTTTTCTTATTCTCGTTAAAATGGAAATTACAATCGCGATTGTATTGCGAAGGGAATTGTTTGTTATGCATGCAGAATATGCTGGATACTTGGACGAGTGTATGTGATTAATCTTCAGTATTTTGAAATAAAAAATTAACACACATATTATTAGGCACTTCTATTGTAAGGAACTACTAAAAAACTTTTTTACAAAAAATTTCCAAACTTCCACGTGAGTACCTTCAGTTTTTCTAGGTCGTTGGATCGACCGAGGGAGCTCCATTTCCTGGTCATCTCATTCCTTTGACAGCCTCTCCCTTGGATTTCTTTTTTTGGGGATATATCAAGAACTTGGTGGACGTTTAGACCACAAAAGTACCGAACGTGAATGTTTTGCGCAATTGTGACCGTCATTGGCACCATAACTAATGACATACTTCAGCGCATTTGGCATGAAGTGGAATATGTACCTGCTTTTTGCTTAAAGATGCTCATGCGAAAGTTTAGTAATTCTTTGTAAAAAATTTTTTTAATTTTTTACAATAAAAGTACCTAAAAATATGTATCTGTTTTTATTTCTAAAAATAAAGTTTATCATGTACAGCCTGTATTTTGCAGGTAACAGACAGTTACAAATGCTTGCACAGGAAAATGGTGATAGAAGTGCATCAAGACAGTGATGAAGCTTCAAATTATGTTATGAATTAAGCTTGTATAACGTGAATAATCTCGAAACTGTATATTTCATTATAGAATACCGGTAACAAGCATGTCACTGTCCACTAAACGTCATCAATTGATTTCAACCATTCTAATGTGAAAATATTGTGTTCGATGAACTCCAATTAATCTCTGCTTTATACAAAGTATACTTCGTATAAAATTGCTGAAATTGCGTTATGTTATTTAAATCGCAATTCTGCTGTTGTATCTGTTATAGTTATATAAATTTTATTATTTTATTCGTTACACTTATTTTTCTCTTTCTTTTTCCGTTCTATGTATTGGTGATTATTTGTTACCGTTGTTTTTTTATTGAAATGTAAAAGTATAACGTTTCATTGAAATACTGTAAATAATTTTACAACAAATTTTGCAAAAATTCTTGCAATAAATTTGAAAGTCCCACACAATTATTTTAATATCCCAAGCTAAATTTTTAGATACTTAAGCAAAATCGTTCTTTTCGTGTGTGAACCGTACACTGAAAAAAAACTAAATTTTAATAAATATTTGAATAGGTTTAAGTAAATATTTACTAAATATAAACATATACATATAATTTATTTGATATAAAAAACCGTTAATTTGATTTAACTATCATTTTTTAATAATCTTTTAATTAAATATCTTTCTACACTGTAAGTAAACATTTACTTAATACCATTTCAAAAAATATGTATTATGGTTTAGTAAATTTTTTCAGTGTACGGTGCTTTTTCGGTGAGGGATAGGTATATTACACGAGTATTTCTGAATATTGAAGAATATTATGATTATATTGTAGAGATAAAAAGCGGCAAATTAAGCGTAAACAAGGTCTCTCGATGACCTTGTTTATACTCGATAAGCATTCGAAGTGCGACGCTTCTTCTTTGCAAAATTCCTCACACGAGTGTCGAAATATCAGGAGGAATGTATCAAAAATATCTTCATATTTCGAGTATTACGCGACATTTCAAAATCGCGTAAAAAAGCAACTCAATTAAAGACGCTAGAGTGTTGCTAAAAAAAGGATCACATTTGCCGAATTTATTCGAAACGCGATGCTTTCGCATTCGTTGATGTGCGTTGTATTTTAATTCGTGCTTTTCCGTACCTGTCAAAAAGGAAATGAAGCAAATACATATATGTTTCAGAACGTTTTCGGGCCATATCTTGATATCGTAGGACGATATCGGAACGTATAGAATGTCGTGTTTTTGAAGCGCGTAGTAAAATTTTTTGAAATTAACGAGCGCGCGGGCTGGCGTCTCGCGAGCCGAGCGCATCCGAGGAATAACGGAACTAACCGAAGACGTATTTGAAACGCGGGAACGCAATTATTCGTAGCTCGCGGTTTTCTGTTCATCCGTCTGTAATTAAGTGATCGGGAACTGTTTTCTGCCACAAGAACTTTGTCAAAACGAATACTCGGTTGTCGGCACTTTGAAATCGTGAAGCAACTAGTTATGAACTCGAATGCGATCGAAATAATGTGCTTGGAGTTGGTGTGTGTACGCTATACTCTGTTAGGACGAATATTCAGCTGTCAACGCTTCGAAATTGTGGAGCAACTCAGTATGAACTCGAATGCCATTGAAATAATGTGTCTGAAGACGTGTCGAGATGTGTTGTTGTCTGTTGAGTGTTGTGTGTATCTCGTGTGTACCTAGCTGTACCTAATTTTCCGAAGTAAATATATCACAAACCTTTGATGGAGCAACTGAGTATGAACCATGGTGGAAGGAATAAATAGTGTACTCAGTTTGCAAGCGTCTCTCTTTAAATCTCAGCCGTCTCTTTCTATGGATGTCGCGTGAGAGACAAAGGCTACCAACTGTGAAACGCGAAACATATAGGGCGATATTCATAGGTCCGTTTTTATTTTAAAACTGTCTTAAATAATATCTTAAGCTGCTAATACAGTCCTTGGATTGACTTATGACATCTTAAGACTGTACTTAAGACTGTACTTTATGTTTCTCTTTCTATAGAAAGAATCTTTTCTTACACGAGGAAAGATTTAGTACCAACTTCATAACACAAAACAGGTCGGTATTCATAGTCGATTCTTACATTTAAGAGACTGTCGTAAGTCAATCCGAGGACTGTATTAACATCTTAAGATATTAGGTGCATTCAGTACTACGACCGCTCACTGAGCGTTCAGTGAGCTCTTGGATCTGATTGGCATATTCCGTTAGATCTCAAAATATGGACCAAACAGATACAAGAGCTCACTGAGCGCTTAGTGAGCGGTCGTAGTACTGAATGCATCCATTATATTTAAGATGGTTTTAAAATAAAAACGAACTATGAATACCGTCCCATGTTTCGCGATTCACAGTTGGTAGACTGCGCACTGAGAGACAAAGACATAGAGAATGGACTGCGCGATCCGTATTTAAGTAGTGTATCAAATGTGATCGACAAATTGAGAGAGAGAGACCGTGGGAGACAGCCAATCTCCCTCTCATTCTCTCTCCCATTACACCATTGAATGGAAAGAGATAGAAATGGCCGTCTGCCATGGTCCCTCTCTCATCCCTATCGACCATTTTCACACACGGATCGCGCAGTCCATTCTCTACGTCTTTGCTGAGAGACGACGCGGAGCAAAAGTAGGTTTGGCTAAACTGAGTACACCATTAATCCTTCCACCAGTTTCACCATGGAATACTCCGCTGTCATCGGCATTTCGAAATTGTGGAGGAACTCTGTATGAACTTGAATGCAAATTGAAATAATGTGCCTTGAGAACACGCTTGAGGATGTGTCGAAATGTGTTGTTCGTTGAGCGTCGTGAATTTGCGTCATCATCATTCATTTTTGGAAAGTGTGACCGGCTTCAAACGCGCAATTGAGTTTATGTTCTCTTTTAGACTTTCATATTCTGCATATTATTTTTTGTTACTTATCGTATAAGCGGCATTTTCGATTCTGGCTGTATCGACTCTGTGTCAGAGTCGGGGGCCATTCTCGCGTGAAGAAGTTGAGCGTCGTGCCGGTCGTGCGTATGCTGTTATTTTCCGAGGTAAATATATCAGGAATCTTCGGTCTGAGACTATTTTCGAGTTACTTCCTGCTATGGAAAGACGGGAGCTTAAGGTGAAATGTACGTAAATGCAGCATATTTTGGAATTTTAGGTTAGAATCTTTGCCGCACCTGCTCTGCCGAAATGTTGATATTATTATTGTCGATGGACGCAATTACGGATTATGCGAGCAATTGAACAGTTTCGCCATGTATATGTAAGCACCATGGTGGAATCAGATTCATGTGGGAGCACGATCGGACCGGAGTGAAATTAGCCGAGGACACGATCGACATACAGTGTGGTTCGTCTGTTTATTCGTACCTGTTTACATCGTAAAGTGTCATATAACTTATGATTTTTCCACTGCTCAGTGTAAGTCGTAAATCGAAAGACTTTTGCTATTATTCATGGCATAGTCAGGCCTTATATTTAAGACTTCCTTAAATTCTTCAGATGCTCTACGAATTATTTTATTGGCTACTGAGCACCTAAAGATTAATTTAAGAAAGCCTTAAATATAAGGTCTAACTATAAATATGGACATTTGATTCGAGATTTCCAAGATATTCGGGGCTTCGAAGGTACTTTCAGTTCTACGGAATGCTCTTAAAAATCTAGATAAAATACATGAATGTATTGTTAGTACAAAGCGTATCTTTTCGTAAAGCTTGAGCATCAGACAATGAATTCTGCAAGTGTTTGTGCGATTTTAAGAAAATCGATGTGTAAATAGTGTGTAGTGTAAGACTGTTACGTTCTATCTACGAGGATATCGACAAGGCTGATCTTTTCGGATTGAGAGAATCCAGATTGGATTGAGAGAAACACCGGGTCGTCCCTGATGAGGTCAAAGCAGCGCAGCGGTTGAAGCAGAACGTTTGCAGCAGGTTGGGTAAGTAGGTATGTAAATATTTTTCTATTTTTTTTCCAAATAGTAGTTTTTAACCGAAATTTACATAACTCGTTCAGTAAAATTTTGCTTTTGATAAAGCCCCTGTGTATGACGATTTACATAGAAACAAAAAATATGTCGACTTTTTTGCGCAAAGTTTGATGAATCCCTTGCGAATTGCGTAGAAATAAAATTTACGAAATTATATGCATATACGAACAACACCCACTTTTACGAACAATATTTTCTTAGATATGCATCTGAATTTTCAATAGATAATGCAATTCTAATATAGCACAACTTAATTTATTATTAATAGTTTCATATATCAAAAGAAAAAAAAAGAAAATTAACTTAAAACAAATTTATTTGTACGATTTAAATATTAATATTGTTAACAAAAGCTTTCGTTATAAACAATAAAAGTCGTAACAAGGAGCATATAAGCCTAGTGCTGGGTGTCTTTGCCTAATTATCTTTTCAAAAATAATATATTTAGATATATAACGTTTTCGACCATCTATCTGGTCATCTTCAGTATAACAAAATTGCTTGCCATCAATATTTTAAACATTCGCCGTTTACAATTAATTCATTATAATTAAAATTTGCCACAATACATACAATACATTCTCACATATCGTCAATAATTTGCTAGTCGTCCTATGATTAAAATCTCGTTCTCTCCGTGATCTTCATCGTTCCTTATATATTCTAAATTCCTTCTTGTATCGTCCGTAAATGTTTATTGCGACATGATCATGGTCGTTGCAGTACAAGAGTGCCAATTTCTAGTTTATATTTAAAAATTATTTCCATTATTATATACCACGTCTTGTATATAAATTAATCCAATGTGAGTTGTACAAGTAAAAATTACGCGATGTAAAATATAATTGATTAAAATTTAAAAAAAAAGTATAATTATGTCTTTATTATAAAATGATAAAAATAATAACCGAAATATGATTAAATTAAATATGATTATAAATAACTAAAATAGAATATATAAGAGTAAAATAAAAGAGATTAATAATGTGAATAATTAAAATATATAATATGTAGATAATTTTTTCTTTTCATATGTATCTGTATCATGAACACGATCATCTTGCGATTTTATATCTACGCTATGTAAAAACTTTTCGCCAAGTGGTGATATCAGACGTTCGTGGTTATTTCAACAAAATTTAAATATTATTTTTCCAGAAAAAGTTTTCAAGATAAATTTTTTTAACATTTTTCAACTTACAAGTGTCTTTATTTTAATATTAATTGGTATGAAAATTAATTTTATTAATTATTATTTATTAATTAATTATATAATAAATAAAAGATTCAAAGTAATGTGTTTCTTCGAGTCAAAGAAAAGAAAACTTTTATAATAATCTTTTATTAAGAAATATTTGTTTTTACGTGAGTTTATGTACATCTTATAGTATAAGATTAATTATCATAATTAATAACATAAAACTAATTAATGTAAAAATTAATGAAATAAGTAGAACTATGGATGCTACTCGGTGTTCTGCGATCAGTGTGTGCGTTTAGTAGTATAAGATTACCATATATACCTCCTCCGACTTACGTTCCTACTGATGGCTATTCTGTCATTCACTTCGCACGTCATGCCAGCTTTATCTACTAGCCGAAGCACCCATTACTGTAATTAGATATTTAAGGGCACATTACAATACGATTGATTTCACGAATATCATTGTGGCATCAACTTTATAAATTTCTATCGTGTGAACTGAATATTATTACTGTACAATGATTTCTATTCTACCATCTATTAATTTTGAATCCAATAGCATATTTGAAGAAACAACATATATTACTTACAAATATAACAAGATACCAACATTTCAATTTTTAGTCTAATGTATTTATTATGCGTTTTTAAAATAATTATTTTTGCAAATTTTTTAATTGCTAAACTCGTTTTTAAAATTTTTTATTACGACATTAAAATCACTCAACTTTTATTTGAAATACTTTTTTTATATCTCTTATGATATAATTAGAAACATAAAAACCGCATCCTCTTAACACACATAAAAGTTTTTATAATATATTGCCTACATATGTCTCTCTCTCTCTTTCTCATGTAGT
Source organism: Trachymyrmex cornetzi (assembly GCF_001594075.2). Classification (NCBI taxonomy): domain Eukaryota; kingdom Metazoa; phylum Arthropoda; class Insecta; order Hymenoptera; family Formicidae; genus Trachymyrmex; species Trachymyrmex cornetzi. The sequence goes on from NW_017296059.1 coordinate 7,017,677, forward strand.
ATGGTGATTAAAAGGATGAGTATATTTTATTTTTTATTTTTATAAATTTTAAAAATAAGAGATGCATATCACGTTTTTATTATATTTTGAGAGGACGTCTCTATATGATCAGTTAAAGCGTTAAAACGTCCTTTAGTTCTTGATCTTCGCATAGACATTGGGATAAGCCTCGCTGCGTGTGCTGACCTTTCATTGTCGAGGTGGGCCAGCTTCGTTACGTTCTCCAGCTGACACGGTCGTTTTCGTAATTAAAATTTCCATTTCCATCCATTCCACTCACCGTATTTTTACTTCTGTTTACACTTTCATGTCTGTAGAAACGTTTACTCCAGCGCACCCGTGTCCATTTTCCTCCTTTCTCCCAACCCATTGCGCTTCAATTCACATCTGCGAAGAAACCTGTGAACGTTAACACGTTCTCATAAGCTCGCTTTGGAGCGCCAGTCTTGGTAACGACTCTTAATCCACGAGAACGTTAATCTGTTTCTTATGCACCCATGCTTGCACTCGCTCTCGTAAATTCCGTCACCGTACCGCATCCGTATCAGCCCGTACTATTCCAAGTTGGGTAACATCTGCATATTTGCAAAAGGTTTTACACGTAAAGTTCGAGTTTTTACTTCGAAAATTTTCGCCGAATTTAAGAGAAGTTCACGAAATTTCGATTTTAGTCATGATATTATAATAGATTTAGAAATTAGTAAAATAATATGGCTCAATCACAAAATAAAATTATAAATTAGAAGGGCTACAAGCGCAAAATAGATTTTTAATGTACAAATTAAACAATAATAAACAAAACAATTTACAGATGGTTCGACACCGATCGGGTCATTTTCAATGTAAGTCGCAGATATTTACATAAAAACGTTATAATTGAATAAATTAATCGCTTTTAAGGAAAGATGGAATCTTTATGAAGAGTGTGATGATATTTCTTGCAATTAGCATCTCGTTACGTGTAGGTTGAATGTAAAGTCCTTATCCTATACTCTAATTATAATTCTTGATAAAATGTAGATGAAACCGTTACAATCTTTTTTGAACGTACAATATATCATTTTGGAAATTGTGGAGGTTGATGTAGAGTTCTTAGACCTCTTTCTACAGTTATTGTTAACCTTGATATATAGATAAATGAATCTGTTTTTAGTACAAATCTATTAATTATAATAAAACATAGCAATAACGGTAAAATTGGAATGTAATAAAAGTGTACTTTGATGAAAATAGTCCAATTAATAAAATTGTAATTGTAATAAATTAAAGTAACACTGCTACCATCGAGTAAAAATACGTGTAAAATCCAATTAATAAAAATATCGTTTTAATAAACGAAAGAAGCACTGCTATGATCAGGAGTTTATTGTCAATGAAACGTTGTTAACAAAATGAGATTGAAGAGCAAAGAAATAAGTGGGAATATAGGGAGGAAGTGGGGAGTAAATATGGGAAGAAAGGGGGAAAAGGAAAAAAGAGAGGACTAAGAAGGAGACAGAGATTATTGTATAATATTAAGATGATTTAGAAATGTATAATAGAATCGAAATTTTTAAGGAAAGTGTTGTGTGTTTTTGTGTTAGTTATCTTGAAATGAAAATTCTCTAAAAATTATCTTACAATTAATATCTTCAATTAGCCATTTATTTGTGACCTTTTATTTACGAACTTTTACTATTTCTTCTTATTAATGGTATTCGCGTAGAGTACCGACAGCGCAATCGTACTTTTTCCATTTCATGTCGAAAAGTTCCAGCGAATGTCGCAGTAAACCCACTGATGATGCACTTGGTTTTCCACGATGGTTTACTGTGTAAATAATTTTTATATTTTGCGGTAGTATTATTTACTGTTCCTTTTTTTATCAAAGTTTTAACAATATCCTTTACAATATGCTCTATTTGACTTTAATGACTTAATATTTATATTTTTTAGACATATTTGGATGTGTATATCCTCTCAAACATGAAATTAAACAGGTATGACACCGTTTGCGCATAAATTTAGCGCGAACGTGAACGTATTTCTTGGTAATTACGTTAATTATCGCACGAAGCAAATTCAGTCGACATTGATGAAATCCTGGTGTGTTTGCCGCGTGCCGGCGCATTATTTCTCTGTTTATTCACTTAATCCATCGTCGTTCATCCCTGCGCTTCCGATTAAGGACTGACCGACAACCATTTCGACGGCGGACTGATCTCCAATTTAGATCTCGGTCTACCGTCAACCCGTTGTGTTCAGTGTGATGCTAGGACGCGAGATTAGGTAGTGTTCCATCTTATACAGTGTACTGCAGCATCAGGCTTATAGGCTATAAATGCGCGGATGTACCAATGTTACTAGATGATACTTGTATACGTCGCCATAGCTTTGTCGTGTCCGCCGACTGTCACGGCCATTCCTGTAATGGAACGTTTGCTCCAGATTGAGTTTACCTCGGGTCTCTTGTGCAAACGGAATGTAAAAGAGGAATCTCTGCTTTCGCACTCAATATGTATATTCAATTTTTCATCTCGATTTTTTTTATAAAGAAATAATTGAGATCTTTTATAAAGAAATAATTGGGATTGTATTTATATATATATATATATATACTCGAGAGTTTTATAAATTCATTTTCTAATTTTAATAAAGATTTTAACTTTTTGAAGATATATAAAAAAATATTAAGAATTTTAAGCACCGTATATGTGAATACATCAAATACGATAAAGAAAGCCAAGATTGGTCACATTTTTGGATGTTACAAATAATACATTATATTATATATTCTTTTATTAACTCAATTTATTCCAGATATAATTGCGAGCCGATAACATTCGGATTCAACACAATCATTCTGAACCGCTAATAATCCCTCCTAGATTAAATTAGAAAGAAAGAAAGTAAGAAAACAATCATCAATCAGAAATTTCCGGGCGATTGAGAGTAATAATAGCGCAGAAGTTGGTGCGTTTGATCTTAATAGTGTATTTCAATTCTTACAAAATCGATCGAACGTTTCGCAGCTCCATTCGAGCCATCTTCAGCGATGAAGTAATTACATGTGATGTTATTGGATGTACATCATGTGATGTATTAAATCAAAGAGTGCAGCAAGTAGAGTCTTTCAATTCCAAATTTAAAAGCGTAACGTAGTTAATTTTATTTTTGATACTATTAACCACCGTCTTAGAGCTTTATTTAAACAAAAAATTCTGAGAATCAAATAAAAAGAAAGGTATTCAAATAGATAAAAAATAACGTCATGGTTTACTTTACCATTCTTACCATATGTTTATGAAAAGTTTAAGAACATCACTAAAAATCTAGATATCAGTTTATCTTTCTTCAGTATTAATAAACTTGATGAAATTATTAAGGCTCAAAAAGATTTACTTGACCATAATTCAAAAAGAAATGTAGAAATGTACCAAAATATTAGATAATGAAAGATATTAGGGAAAAGATTAGTGTCGGAAATGCTCAATATCAAACTACAAGATAATAATTGAAATACACAAAATGACACTGAATTTTTACACCATGGTTATTTAAGCATTCTTAACAAGTTCTGAATGCACACTACTTTTTATTATAAGGTTTCATGAAATAATAGAATATGTTGACTTCAATTTGAATTTCTTGATTAATTGCTGACTTGTCAAAAACACAGTACATCAGTATTATTTTTAATCTATAACTTTTGAATATGTACATGATATAGACGACCATATGTGTGACTATCTTTATAATGTATATTCATGACTCTTGTGTCTTTAATGTTTATTTATTCTATGACTTTCCTTCACACTCAACATAATGTTTAATGCTCATTTTCACGAACTTTGTTTCGATCATGAAGTCTACAACGGTATCGAATAATTATTCTTAATTTATCTTTTGATACGTTTATAATTTCTTACTGTGTGCAGTCAAGGTGTGCAGGAGGTTAGTCTTTTCAAGATTTACTTGCATCTTTACTACTGTCTTGCGCTAATTCTTTGTTACCCTACAGCGATCATTTAGCCGTACAGCTTTCTGACAGTTACGCTCTTAAATTTGGAAATGAGAGACTTGCTGCACTCTTTGATTTAATATATCACATGATGTACATCCAACAACATCACATATAATTATATCATCGCTGAAGATGGCTCGAATGGAGCTGAAACGTTCGATCGATTTTGTATGTAAGAATTGAAATACACTATTGGTGAAGATCAAACGCACTAACTTCTACGCTATTATTGCTCTCAATCGCACCCCTATTAACCTGGACCCCCCACCATCGAAAAAATCAAGTTCAAGAGTGCTCTTTCGCGACGTATTAGTTATTTTCACTGACTTAGAATGACCACTAAATTCAGATATGTATTTCGATACTACAATGTCTAAAGATTATTTTGATACCATAATCAATCGAGCACCTAATTATATGACGATGGGGTAACGTACTTTAGTGCGCGGCGCGCTCTAATATTGGAATTAACGCTATATTTTAATTGACGGTATATTTTAATTTTTTTTGGCTCTATTTTGGAGCACTAAATTAGCACTAAATTTTCTGTGTACTTATTTTTTGTATACGTGCCCTGTATATTTTTTTTAATGGGGGGTTCCAGCTTGCCATTAAGCTGGACCCCCCATTTTTTTTAAACTGCTAAACGGTTTGAGCACTAAATTTCGGAATAAGGTACTAAATTAGCACCTAATTAGCACTAAATTTTTGACCTATTGCGAACTTGATTTTCGATGGTGGGGGATCCAGGTTAGTAGGGGTCTCAATCGTTCGGAAATTTCTGATTGATGATTGTTTTCTTGCTTTCTTTCTTTCTAATTTAATCTAGGGGGGATTATTAGCGTGTCAGAATGATTGTATTGAATCCGAATGTTATCGGCTCGCAATTATAACTTGAATAAATCGATTTAATAAAAGAATATATAATATAATGTATTATTTGTAACATCCAAAAATGTGACCGATCTTGATTTTTTTTGGTCTTATTTGATGTAAAAAAATGTTTCTATTAAAAATATATATTAAAAAAAATATAAACTTTACAAATGCGATACAATATTTCTAATTATTTCGACATATATTAATTTTAGATTTATATTTAAAAAATATATGATAATATTTCTCGTGCAAAGACATTGCAGTACACTATTGCTGTCAAATTTAAAGCTGAAAAAGACGAGGATTCAGCTTTACTGCAACTTCTGTAGCCGCGAATCACAACTTCCCTTCGACTATTATCGTTACTGCCTTCGAAATGGACTACGATACTGTTATACACCGGTTGAAACATTCGGCTTTCGGTATTTTAAAATGGAAATTCGATAGCGTGCAGTATTCGTACGGCAGCCGAATCAAATTACGGCAACATCGCACTTGATTCGCACCGAGCAGATATTATATATGCATATTTATGGATATTTACTAGATGTGAATCGCGATCGGTAGAACGGCTGACGATTTCTTCAATGAACGAGATATCATTCCAAATTACTAGTTGTATAATTAGCGAATTTGTAGTCAATTTGTGGGCTTGATTAGTCACCAAATAGCGATAATCGATGCAATTTCCGCAAATAAATTATGATATAAATAATATGCATTATACATTAGCCAAATCATCTGCACTTTGATATCATTTATCCTAGAATCAAATAATGCACATATGACAGCACGTATCAGGTTTTTTTTTCTAAATTGATTACATCTATCATATTTATCTTGCATCTGTATATGATTCTGTTACATTTGGATAACTTACAGATAAAAATACACGAATATCGCGAATTATATATGTAGATATAGATGTAATTGTTTCGCGTGCAAATACAGTTAATTGCATTCATTAATAATCATTAATTGCATCTCGTAATTGGTTTTGGAATTTAAATCTTCTATCTTTTTGATTTTGCCGTGGGTTTTTGCTCATTCACGTCTTGAATCTCCATATTCAGGAAAACGAAATTTCGAAAGCAAAGAATTAAAATAAAAAGTAGAGTTGAGATATAATAACGGTGTGAAAAGAAAGAATAATGTCGAAATTGGGGTATGTGAAGTTAACACCCCAACTATAGTACTCAGGAGTTCTGATTAGAGTTCCCGTTTCTTTTTGACGAGACAAAGAGTTCTATATAATTTATAACAAGAGTTTCGCTTAATAAGTATTTTTAAACAATTTTTAAAATGGGGTGCTAACTTCTTATCGAAAATCGAGATCCAATAGTTCTGAGCGGCCCAATAGCATCATTTCGTGAATACCTAGAGTTCCTGATACATAAAAAAAATTTTTGAAAAATAAAAAAAAATTAAAAATTTTTAAAAAATCAATTTTTAGATACAATAGTTCTGAATAGAGTTCCTGCTTCCTTTCAACGATACGAAGAGTTCTCTGTACTTTTTAACTCGAGATTCCTTTAATAACAATTTTTTAACAATTTTTTAAAAATGGGGTGCAACCTTCTTATCGAAAATCTAGTTCTTCTTTTTTATTTTTCAAAAATTTTTTTTATATATCCGGAACTCTAGGTATTCACGATATGAAGCTATTGAGCCGCTCAGAACTATTGGATCTCGATTTTCGATAAGAAGTTAGCACCCCATTTTTTAAAAATTGTTTAAAAATACTTATTAAGCGGAACTCTTGTTATAAATTATATAGAACTCTTTGTCTCGTCAAAGAGAAGCGGGAACTCTAATCAGAACTCCTGAGTACTATAATTGGGGTGCTAACTTCACATAGCCTCGAAATTGTATTCCTACGTTTATCTTGTTCTTAAAATTCCTTTTGATTTCTTGATCTCTGTCGCTAATTTTATAAATATCTTTTTTTTTCATTAAGATATAGAGAATTACAAATAGAAATAACATTATTTATATTTCATGGACTACAAAAACAAAATATATAAATTCATTTGTCGTTGCGTTTTACGAACTTATTATTTGTTACAACGTATTTGTCCCGTCCCCTTTCATTTGATTGAAGAATGTGATCCCGATACCAAATTCTTTAGGTTTATTTTGGTCACTTTCCATTCTCTTTTTCGTTCGGGGCGAACACGATGATCGGGGCAACGTTGACGTCGCCATCGTCGTCGACGACAGCGTCGAGCAGACTTTTTGTCACAGAGAAAGAGGAGTCTCGGGAAGTAGGATCGACCTTTGGGTTATCGGGAATCCCAGTGCGGTGAATCTCGGGAAATTAGTGTCGACGAGTTTCCCGCGCGATTTGTTGCTTTCCCCGTCGGGAATGGCGAGAAAAAGAATTTTTGCGTCAACAGTGTTTACCCGTCGTCCGGGAGCAAATTTAATTTAATACTTAAACGGTCGCAGAGAGAGAGTTTAAGCTCTCACTCAAAAAGAGGCTTAAATAAAATACCTCGTCAGAAGTAAAATTGAAATTAAGGGTAACATAATCAATCAACGAGAATCCAAGTTTTGATAATTTTTTTTTTACTTTTCCAAGAATTAATAATTCTCATGCGTGTGTTTAGATCTTGATTTAGATTATGTCTAGAGGAGTTAACGGGATCGGAATAATTTTACTCCTATTGACCATGGCAATAATTATGCCAATAGCTCTACAAGCTTGCCACAACACAACGGATGTTGGCACGAGAACGCGCTTGGAAATTATGCTATGTAGTTCACACGTATTCGTGTGCATTGTTAAATAAACTTTCACGATGGTGAGTAATCGAGACTCGCCGGTTCAAAAGGGATGGACGCTGTATGGACGCTGTTGCTCGCGAAATGAATATTCCTAGTTATTAGGTAGTATAGCCGATTAGCTAATTGTGCTTGGATACTCTTTGTCATAGGATGCACCCCAGTAACTCTTTGTTACAGAATGTTCTCTCTATAATTATTAGCAATATTTAGTGTGCAGTTAATATACACCTTTGTTCAGAGCACGAAAAGTGAACTGTTTTCCCGCAATGATCAACCAATAATTTTATATTATTACTCTTTATAAAATATCTTTAATGCATTGATAGAATATTGTAACCAATGATATCATGTTTTTTAAATTATAATTTTATAATATCGAGAAAGCCATTGTTTAATTAAAAGTATCTTTATAATGAAAATATCCTAGTTTAAAATGCTATAGAGATAATTACATTGTACCGAAACTGTATGTAATTGAATAATATTAGAGATAATTGATTTCTATCTAGATACATTTAAACAAGAATTCGTTCATTCGTTATATGTAATTTGGATGTAGGATGACGAAGAATGAACTTGGTAAATTCGCCTTAAGCGATACCTAGCTGGAGTGTGAATTCGTGCGCAAATTCACGTCGCTTAACGAAGTTTGTAAAACAAGTGTCGCGTTCGCGCGCGCCTAATTGCTACTTCATTCTGGCGTGGAACAGAACTTAAGGCGACCGGAAGTTCGCCCGTGTAATACTGTATTTGTTCTTACATTCTTACTTATACGGGACACAAATCGACAATGAACTATCAGCCGAATTTGAAACGATTTTAACCGTTGCGTCGTATCCTACATAATTATGTAATTAGGTAATTATGTAATCACATGTACAACAATGTAAAATACTTTCTGCCATCACTTTTAACATTGTCAGTTAAAGCGAGTGCATTGAACGAGGGAGCAATATTCTATTTAGGTCTATTTAAAATTTCAATTGAAACTCTGGGCCATTTAGCAGGAAAGTCGGAAAGTGTATAAATAAAAATGAAAGAACCATCCAAGAAAAGTCACAGCGCGAGAGATCTCGGCGACCTCGCTTAATTTAACGACGATGAATCCGTTGTCCCACGGCGGCCGTTTTATACAAGGTGGCTAGTTTATACTGTAGACTGGAAATAACTCCCTCGTAAGCGATATGATCTTGCTGGGGGATATGAGCTTGCTAGGATAAATTAAAATAGCGTTATACGATACCTTCAAATGTTTTCTTTTGAAAAATGAAATAATTTATTTATAAAATTCGAGAAACTTATTTATACTTAACAAAAATATTAATTAATTTTTTTAAATTTAAAGTACGATTTATACTATAATGTAGCATAAAGTATAAAGAGAATTAGTATGCCGTGAGCATAATTTATTGGGGTATCTTCTTCCTTCAGATAGGCCTATAAATGCGCGATACATAAATGAATCCCGATTGCAAAATCCAACGAATTTTATACAATAATCTTCAACATCTTTTTTATATTGCATTAGGCATATATTTATTCGCTAGTAATACATAAACAGGAGAATCTTTGTTGGCAAGGGCGAAGGAACTCTCGAGCACCGGGATCAAGAAACTCGACCTTTCTTGCTCGAGTAAAGAATCTCTCATTTCCTTCTTCTCTGTTTCGTGTTTACGCGTTTCCTTTAAAATGTAGCCGTTTCTTCTGTCGGATTAGTATACGCTCAGACTGACGTATTTAGCGAAATTAACGTTTTTGTTCCTTAGTTTATAACATGATTAATACTTTACGTTTTTTGTTAATCGTGTGCTCTTTATGCTAAATTTATTAGATGTTTAAAAAAATTTATCAAATAAAGTATATCATTTTAAAGAGCGATATTGGTATAATATGCTCAAGTTTTTTAAAATTTTGTTTATATGTTATTGCACACTCGCGTGGAATGTTGAGAATTTTCCGGCAAACTGCGTGCCAAAAAAGGAACAATTTCGCGTAAAATGGTCGTATTTTTTTCTATGAAAATTGTTCTCCATGTTTCGCGTAAATCGGGAAGTAGCTTGTGGACTTTTCCGTGGCGCGGAGGTCCTCTCGGCGGATAAAGCCAACGCGATTATAAAGGAAAAGTCCTGGGGATATACTCGCGGTTTACGGAGCCGGAACGAAAGTCGACTTTATATACCGCTTCTGCCGCCACCCTTGTGCATACAGGGTGGACACAATTCTGTTTGAGAACTTGCATCAAACCCCTGTTGTTTTCATTTTTAATTCAATATTTTATGACTCTGCCATTTCCGATGTCAAAAGGACGGAAAAGCAGTATTAATCCGATTGCGTCCGTTTTTAAAAAGAGTTTGCAGAGGCATCGTTATTAATAAATTTTATTAATGTAATATATGTTTGATTTTTTTTTAGATAACTTATTAAATTAAATATTTTTTTCAAATTGTTGATTATATATTTGCTCCTCTCATTCTTTCTTGCTGCGGTTCTATTATTTTATCTCTCAGATCCTTCGATGTACACATTCTTTGAAGCATTTTCTAAAGGGAGAAAAATAAAAATCACAAATTCTTTTCTATATCTTTTCGCTTTGACGATGTTAGTTTATCTCATAAAGGATCTTTCTCTCTCAAATTTGCACGCGTGTATTTGTATATAAAAAAGAATACTGGACATATTTTGCATCTATAAATATACATTTTTCAGCAAGTAATGATAACGAACTTTTGTATATTTTCGTTGAGATTCTCCGCAGGAAAATTCCCCCGGCGGTGGTTCAAAAGAACATGCAGAGCTTATAGCTACTGTACGCTCGAAGGGGTTAATATTAAGAGCGCATTTGTACGCGTCGACTCTTTTTCTCATCTGGCTTATAGTATTACAGACACTCACCTCGAACCGTAGTGACTCAATTTTCTTCGATAACGATGCTACGAATTTTGAAAGTCTATTATAACCATTGTATATAATTATACAAAGACTGAGTAATTATAATGAAGACATATTATATGAAATATTTTAAAATATTTGCATACAACACACACTTGGCTAACAAAATACTTTTGTCTTATATTAAATAGAGAAAATGACACAATGTGCACTATGTAGAAACTACATAATTCATTGTTGTACGAAGCATTTCTTCTGATTGTTACATAAGTCACCATCGTGTTCACATTAGGTTTTTGATACATTTCGTTTCATTGAGGACGGAAATTAATTTGCATTTTTCGTATAATTTCTTCAACTTATACCTGTAATTACATGCTAACTCGAATGTGTCTTTAATAATATAAACGCTTATTTTACGATCGAATAATTTTAAACGGACTTTTATTGACATGTTCATAAATTTCTTCACGGGGGTTCTACGGATAAAAGCATAAAAATAACTTTTCCAAATGGCAAACATAGTTACGCGAACTAACTTTTATTCGCCGAACGATAATCACCGTTTGCGAAATTGCTTAAAAATAAATTGGAACAAGGCGCGTTCGCTCAATGGTCTGTTGGCTAGTTGAAAAAAAAAAATTGTTCAGGCCATGCGACCTGGTTAACCTAAAAAACAGAGACTGTGGATTTTATTAAACCGCGTTGTATACTGTAATTTATAAATCGAGCATGTTTCTCGCGTCGGTATTTTAAATCGTGCAACTGTTTTTAATTTTCATTCAAATTCGAGTGGACTTTTTACATGTACCTACCTACTGTGTTCATATTTTTCTATAGTAAAAACGAGATATTGGAAACAAGACTTTAGAATATCTTTTCGTTTTCCAAAATAAAGTATATTTTACATCGGAAATACTGAATCTGTGACGTCAGCACGACATTCTATCAATATATAAAAAATAATAATGATTGTTCCGGTAGCACTTTTCTTAGTTCTACAGTTCCTTATAAAAATAAAAAAAGCGTTCCATATTTTTTATATTAAAAAATTAAAATTAAAAATATGGCGCTCTAACTTGGCGCATCTAGCACCTTTCTTCTCTAAAATACAAGAAAAAGGTAAAAATTTTCACTTTTAGCTGCATTTCCCGTTAGTACTACCCGAGTTCTATCAATATATGTATGCGATTTGAAAACAAAATTCCAACAATTATCAATTTTAATATTTTTTACACTAAAAAACCAAAATTGAAGATATGGCGTGTTAATTTTAAGTTTTTTAGTATAAAAACTACGGAACTTTTTTTATTGCTATAAGGAACTGTAGAATTCTAAAGTGCTACTAAAACAGTTATTATTTTTTATATATTAATAGAATGTCGTGCTAACTTTACAGATTCAGTATTTCCGATGCAAAATGTACTTTATTTAGGAAAACGAAAAAAAAGTTTTAAAGTCTGGAATATTTCTGTCTTCGCTCTTGGCTAAACTTATCGTGGACTCTTCTTTTGCCTTTAATAAAAAGCGAAATTGTCTAACGAGGGAGGACTTGTCGCAGAAAAATGTTTTAATCCTTTAATTGTTGTCGAGGCCTGGGAGGGTCTTATTAGTGCCGCCTCTCACAATCGCGAACAGTCCTTAAAGAACAATCCTTATCAATACGCCATTATGCACGACGGTACCCGTAATGACCGTCTTCTTTTGGTATCGTTAAGAAACTGTGCAATTCATCTTTTCTTGCGTTTTGTCCTACTAATTGACGACAAAGACGCTGGAGCTCCTTAGTTCCAGCATATCGTTACGGCGGAAGGGATAAATATGAAAATAGTGCGCCTGCAATTGAAGCACGTTCTGGATTCGTTATTACCGGCTTCTATTTAACTTTCCAGTTGCCTGCTTTGTCCTTCGGGAGATTCTCTTCACTAAGAAATATTCTGTGATGTATATACGTACATAAGATAGAAACGCGTTGTCTCGCAAATGTTTTTTGGGAAAAATTTGTCGTAAATATTTGAAGAAAAATTCGTGCAATTTTAATTTCATATTGAAAATGAGTTTTTGTAATTCGGATAAGGTAGATTTTTATTTACATAGAAATAGCTTATTTGGTATAATTTAAATGGAATATATTTCTTTTGGTTTATTTCATACATCTTATACGCCAAAAAATGTGTAGTTGATATGACGGACGGCAAATTTGAAATATCTTTTAAATATGTAGGTATATTTTGACCAATTACTACATTCGGCTACAAATTAGTCCTAACTATTTCTTACGTGGTTTCATTGCGGCTGTGGTGGTAATTTTGACGCTTATCATTATGTGCGGAACGTTGCATCGAGTGTGTAGCGTGTTAAAGTGGGTTTCGCGAAGTAGTTTGGACCGCAAACTCTAGATGTTCCAACGGATATCCACGCCAGATAAATTACAGGTTAAATTATATTGTATATAATCAAGTTGGATTCTTGTGCTGAGAGAAGGCAGAAAGTAAAATCTGATTTCATGATCATTAATCCAAAGATTAATGATCGCAATGTTAAATATATAATTTATTTTTCATGATTATTATATCTCAGCATCGCACATAATGTTAATAAAATTCCCATATAGTTAATAAAATCCATCCATATAGTAGTGCATCCAACTGATATATGTAGTCTTTTCGGAGAGCTTTCCACCTGACGGGCTTTTCTCGCGCGCGCGCTCACCGTACTTTATTTCTACTCTATTATAAAAAACATAACCTCGAAATCGCGACGCTATTAGCGAACACAACAGCACCATCACCCGAGCTCCTAAATCAACCCGACCTTTCTCTCGCCACGTGGCAGAAGATAAACGCCAGGGCATCTTTCTCTCCGGAGCAGGAGGAAATTCCACTCTTGACGTGCACTTAAGAATTAGTCACACCCCTTAACACTCGACTTTCTCTGCTTGACAGTGCGCTACTCGTCATCCTCGCAATCGATTCTCATTCCTTCTTGATTTTCGTCGACGCGCGTGGATTCATACGTCCCGAATCCATGGCTCCATCTCCGTCCGTTCCTCTCGTGTATACGGAAAAGTAATAGGGGGCGAGAGGAGAGAAGCGCGAGAAGAGAGGGAGAGACACGCGCCGCGCGTATAGCGCACGCTGCACGCCGAGCCGTGCCGGCGATATGCGAGCCGCGCTACTCGGCATGACAAACGTTTTTATTACGAAAAATCAGGAGGCGAGACGAAATCTAGGACCGAGCGCGTGCGCCCCACGACCACGTTCCTCTCGGGGGGGGAGGGTGGGCGCCTCGAGATCGAGGGGGCTCCCCAGTCCCCGTCCACCCCCGTAAAGTTTGCCACCCAACCGTACGATCCACCATACGATCCAGCCAGCCAATCCCTACTCTCTCTCCCTTACACCCCGTCACTAGCGCCACTCGTGGCGAGAATCCTCTCGCTCGGTCTTCTCCGTCACTCTTCGTGTGACCCCTTCCCATCTGGCCCGCGTGAGGGGGTGGTTGGGGTGTTGTCGGAAGGGTGGAGGTGTCAGGCGCCAGTCGCTGCGCGAACGCTGAGCTTGGGATTCCTCTCGTCCTCGCGATTTGTTTTTTCGTCCCTCCACCTCTCTTCATCTTCGTTATCGTTTCTGTCACTCTCCGTCTTTCTCTCGCTGATCGAGAGATTCTCTCGATGCACGTGACCTCGTTCTTTTTTTTCTGTGTGATCTCGGATCTTGGAAAAGATACACCCGGACGTACAAGGGGGTGATTGTTTTCGCGTGTGCTCCAGAAAAACTTGGAGTGATCGAAAGCTGGCAGTGCGTGGAAGGATGTAGATCTTGTGTCTCCTGTCTGGTGCGAGGGATACGGGAAGATGCTACGTCCTCTTTGAGGATATCAGCGATCATGGCGAACGGCTCGTGACGGTTCGTGAGAGAGGTGAGTAAATCAATTTCGATCAATTGTTCGCGTGATCCGAATTCTCTGAGAGGAAACATCGTGTAGAAAACACGAGGCTCTCGCATCCTGTGAAATCATTGTTTCTATTGTTTGTACGAAAGATGCTGCGATCAACTTCCAAGAATGGAAGGAACACTCCCTTTGAATGATGTAAATTTATTTACATCATTACTTGGAAATTGGAAAAGTAGCACAAATCCATTTAATTGATCGCTTATTTGATTTGGGAATTTCAGAAGAGAGGTGTAAACTTAATTGAGAGTTTGGTCAGAAAGTTAAAGAGTGCTGTGAACTTGGTTAAGAAATTTAAAAAAGTAATGCGGATGTAATAACGCGAGTTTGACTAGAAATTATAAGAGCGGCCACGAGTTTTGTAGATGAGAGAGAGAGGTATGAATTTAATCGCGTATTTAGAATGTATGAATTTAATAGCGAATTGGAAGAGCGGCGTAGATTTAATTGTAGCTTTGGCTGGAAAAAAAAAGAGTAGCGTAAATTAAAATGCTGCTTCACGAACGAATTTAAACAGTAGTGCCGTAAATTTAATTGCGATAGAACCATTAAAACCGTACGAATCCATACGGCGGGGAAGTGGCAGTGCAATAATTCAGCTAGAATTTGCTGTATCCACTTAGACATGCTTGATTTCATCTCTCTCTCTCTCTCTCTCACACACTCTCTCTCGTGCTCTCTCTGTCGTGTAAAATGGCGCGAGTACCATTATGCGGCGACTCTGTGGTCTCTGTTACATCTGCAATGAATCGAGTAGGCCAAATTTGTAGTTAGTCCGTTTTATCGAAACTAATGATAATGTCGCGAGGGTGGTGGCAGTTCTCGTTCTCGGGAACGGGAATTGCTCTCTTGTAATCGTCCACTCGAAATCCTTTATCCTATTAGTCGGTAGGATCAACAGCGTTAATCTGTCAGCGCGATCCGTCTTACGTCGTGATTAAATCGCTAGAATTTATGTTTAATCGCGACAATCAATCTCATCTATTTTAATCGATAGTGTCACCGTTACTCAACGGGGCAGCCAGCGGCACCGTTGTCAGAATTCGCTTCTCGTAATCACTGCAGGCAGTTCGTCGCTTCTTGCTTGTCACGTCGTAACATAATCACTGCCGCGCGTCGCAACTGCCTCGACACCACAATTTCTGTTGTATCATGCTTATTAATCGGCATGAGCGCCTGCCGGCTTTTTCATCGCGCTTGCGTTTCCACACGAAATTACGAGAATCAGTGGGGTTCCCATCCTCCCCGCATCGTTTACCCTCGTCTCGCCAAATTCATCATCTCGCACCGTGCAGAAGTCACGCGATACCATTCCGCATCCAGGTCATCGCATGCTCTCTTGCATGTCCCCGTCTTGCCCTCCCTATCGTCTTCGTTCGGGTTTTTTTTCCTTTTTCGGGAAAAGGAGCTCCTCTCCTGTTGGCAACGAAAAGAAGAGCAGTCGATTAAACGAAATTAATGGCTCCGCCGCGATGCGGATTGAGGTAATTAAAAGAGAAAAAGAAAGAAGAGAAGACTGAAGGGTATAGAGGAAGGGTGTGATCCGGTCTGATACCCACTTTTTTGTCTCTGTGGCCGGAGGTCTTTTTTTTTTCATCGTTGAATGTTCCATCAGTAATAGTATCCCTATGAAAAGTCGAATATGTGCAAGCCAGGTTACGTGGAAGCTGTGATATCCGGGGATTCGTGAAATTTAGGAGCGCAATGTTGGAGAAGACAAAAGCTATGTAGGTGGGGAGTTACGGATAGGTTTTACTGCTCAGATTCGCGCACGCATCGTAACTTGCGATTTGTAGAAACTGCGATTTGTAGATGGGAGTAGGTAAGGATGTTAGATTTTCTGCTACGATTCGCGGAATCTAATATACGTGGCAAGCAAGATAGCGGCGGCAAGCAAAGTCTGTAAAGGTTTTGTGGAACGTAGGATCTGTGTGGAAGGAATCTGCGGAACCTGGTATCCGCGGAACCTGCTTCTGTTTGCGCGCCGAACTTATTCGCGGAACTTTAAATTTTCACGAAGAGCCTAGATTTGAGTTCGAGGAAGCTGGAATATGGATGATCGAGGTTGCCTAGAATTTAGGGGAATCGTATTCGTCATTCGAGGATCTTTCTTAGCGTGATACGGATGTGGGCCGAAGCGTGAAACGTGTGATATATAACGGAACTTAATCCACCTTTGTCATTCACATGCAGATGACACTATCGGCGAGTAATCCATCGTGGAAACTTCTGCGATTCACAGTCACGTGGAAAACTTTCCACTTTCGCGTGAAACGTGACGCATGTCGAGGAATCCCATCCGATAGCCTCTGAAAAGTATTCAACGACTTTTAGCAAACTTCTGTATATATTTAGATATGAGGGATATAGCTTTTCTGAAATAGTTTCACATAAATCGTCAACATATAAGATTTGTCATATATGAGTGCGAAAATAATTGATTAATTTATATTAATTTATTTAGTAAGCTTTTTTAAACTTCATTTTTATAGAGTGCTGGTATTTTCAATGTGCATCAAAATTTTTAATACCGACTGCGGTTACGTTTCGCAGTCGTAATGTTAGAATTTTGTTACGATGAATATCGAAATAAAATGAAACACTGAAACTTAATATCCAAATGTAGTATCAGCTATATAACCCGTCGAAAAACAACTCGTGAATCCATGTTTAGGAAATACAAAATTCGTAAATGTGTGAATACAGAGAATAAATGAAATATTATTTTATTACAACTTATTTACGATTAAACTGTGTGTGTGTGTGTGTGTGTGTGAGTGTGATAATCGATAAAAATATTCGCATTTCTTGTGACTTTGTTTCTCATTACTTTTAACTTAAAATAAAATTGTCCTTTTTCTTCAGATATTTTTTATATTTGTACGTTCGATTCAACGTGTTACTTATGTAATTGTTTTGGCGCAGAAGTGAAAACCGAGGGTTTGTAACCCTTAGTAACCCCGAGGCAGACCGACTGCGAGCCGGGTTATCGACCAAGTGGTGGTCTGGTTTTTCGGGCTGACGACTCGGTTGTGGGGTGTCGACTTTTTCCACTTGAATTTCCGGTGGATTTTGACACGCACAGCTGGCTGGATAAACAGGATTTATCGATTTCTTAGTACATTTCAACTCTCTCGATAAAAAGCCGTCAGATATAACTGTTCTTTTTTTTTTGCTCGGGCTTACTAGATAAAAAATTGATGGAGCCGATGGTAAAAAAATGCAAAAACGAGAAACATTTGATTTTAGAAGGGAATTTAGAAATAACTGTACGAATAACTTTTATGTATGAGGTAGGAATAAATTGGAAATACAATAACGGAACGGTATTGAAATCCTTTCTGATCCAGTCGAGATTAAACTGTAGAGAAAATGTATCCGAACAATAATTAATACCAACGGCGTGGTAATAATTAGCATAAACAATAACCATTAATTCTAGAACGATAACTAATTAACTGTTGGTTAGACTAGGTTAATATTAAATTTCACTGCTTGGTCGAAGAGATAGTATTAATATTTACTAACGGATATGATTACATCACAACGTGTTATAGAGTGAGTTAACATACTTCGTTTATCGGCTCTTTGTCTTCCAACTCGTTCGAAACTTTTTGAACTTTCTCGGTTTCGAAATCCTAAACGAAGATAACGAAAGTTGTACAACTTTTGGAACAACTATTCCCTTTTAAGGTTGAATACGCGCGGAGTTTGCGAAAAGACATCGAAAGATCGAAACAGGCAGATGGAAATCCATTTGTCGGCCGGTACGATAACATCGTCGTGATATTTTTCAGGACACCCCGTGTAGAAACCACGAAAAATGTGACGCGACGTAAATATCTGTTGTTATGCCGCGCTTCTTTCACATGTAAATTTCGCAGGACGCATATAAATTGCATTGTTACACGTATTGCCAAGATTTTCCTTCATACGGGCGGGATCTCGTCGATGATACGGCAACCCTCAAAGTCGCGATCGTATTCCATTTTCACGCAAATTTCACGACGCGAATAAACTCTCGTGTATTATAGCACACATAATTGTCGCTGATTTCGTCATTATGCGTAGATGTTATTATATTTCTAACACACATGATCGATAGAGGTAACCCTTAATAGACTTTCTCTAATCTTAACATTAATGTAAAGTTAACGACCTTTTTTAATGCAGCACGAAAATATTCTAGAACGAGAAAATATCTCAAAGACTAGTGTATTCTTTTTATTTCTATCGTATACGTAATAATTTTGGTCTGATGATTTTTATTCATTCAGAAAGTTGAAAGAGGTCGGGAATTGACCGGAAAGTTCGAAGCAGGTGACGGAAATGCGGTCTGCTTCCTCTATCGAACAATCGAAACGCGGCGCAACATGCGTGACGAGCCGTTCAAAGGCACACGCAATTTGACGCATTGTGGAGCATATGCTAAGGCCGATACCCTGCTATTGCATGGACAATATATCCCTTTTCGTTCGTCACATGCTTGTATTACATTTACTACTAATTCTTACGCCCGTGTCACACTACGCATTGGAGGATTGCGAATTGATGTGATTAGAATTCAGGCAATTGGAACGAAACGGATTAAAATTAAAATTATCTGATTGATCGAATTCTAATCTTCAATTAGCAATCCTCGATCTCCAATGCGTAGTGTGACATGGGCATTAGGATGAATGTACCGGATGTTCCACTAGCTCGTATGGCGGTAGGAAGAAATAATAATAGAATATCTACATACAGGCAGAGAAACATAGTTGAGAAAATAATAGATATATTTAAAATTTTTAAGGGTGGCTTAATAATATAAACATACAATTAAGGAGCAGCCGCAACTCAAGATGTTCTAAGAGAGAAAGTGATGTATTTCAAATTAATACGTTAAATAATAAAATATGTAGACGTTTCGATCAATTTTTAACCATCGTCAGTACAATAGCGCTATGAATAATTTAAGTTCGTTTATTAAGACTGGCAAAGATAAAGTAGAAAAATATGATCATTCGAATGTCGTTTACAAAATAAGTTGTCTTGATTGCGAATCTTTATATGTCGGACAAACCAAAAGGAAGCTTAACACTCGTGTAAAGGAACATAAATTGGATATCAAAAAACCTGAAAACACAATATTTGTAATTTTCCATCATCAACTGGATTATAATCAGAACATTGACTGAGATAACGTAATGATCCTTGATTCAGAGCAGTCATATTTTAGAAGATTAGTCTCAGAGATGATACATATAAAAAGACAAAGCTCTGGATTAAACATGCAAAATGATACAGATCGATTTCCAGATATCTATTTCCCTCTAACTGACAAATGTATCTCCATTCATTAAGAATTATTTCCCCTCCTATTACAATTCCGTCCTACACAAATATAAAAGATT
Organism: Trachymyrmex cornetzi; assembly: GCF_001594075.2. Classification (NCBI taxonomy): domain Eukaryota; kingdom Metazoa; phylum Arthropoda; class Insecta; order Hymenoptera; family Formicidae; genus Trachymyrmex; species Trachymyrmex cornetzi. Next base: position 7,037,582 of record NW_017296059.1, read on the forward strand.
GACACTCAACGTGGTGTACTTAATATCTCATTTTCTGTCAAAAAGAATTCTTTTATCATCGTATTGTCATAATACTTACATAAATATATTTACATCATACAAAAATTATGAGGATCTTTATTCGCAGACACAGATATGTTTCATAATTATGTAATTTACAAGAAATTTCAATTTGTAATAATAATTTTTTAATAATTAAAAAAATTTTTTTTATTATAAAATATAATCTGGAAATCCTGTTTGTCAGACGACGGTTTATTAAAAACCGTTTTAACAATAATTCTGATCCAAGATGATTGAATTTCTTCTAAATTTTTACATTGGTAATCAAATTTTAACTTATATTGAACGAGATCTTAACATCGAATTAAAGAACCACGTAGAAGATAATTATATCCAGATTTGATTGTAACATTTATGCGCTATTGTACTGATGGTGGTCAAAAATTGACCGAAACGTTTACATATTTTATTATTTAACGTATTAATTTGAAATACATTACTTTCTCTCTTACAGAACATCTTGAGTTGTGGCTGTATGCTCCTTAATTGTATGTTTAAAATAATATATATCATGAATAACGAATTTCAGCAAAAATCAAGAATTATTAATTATTTGATAAATATTTCGAACGGTTTTTTTTTTTAAATATTCGTGCACTTTTATTTTAACTTTTATTCGTATTATGACGCTTACCTTCCCAATTGTTTTCGTATCATTGCGTTGAATTGGAACAATTACACGTGTATAAAGGTGGCCTTTAATTATGAATTTCCGGTACAATGCTGCTATTTTTAACGAAGCTCATTCATTATTGCGCGGCTTGCTATCAATTACAGTTCGTCAGTATTAATTGGCGGTTGCGTTGAGAAGTACGGATAGGAAAAGTTTTTTCTTCTCGATATGATTAATTCGTTAGATATTGAAATCCTCGTTAAAATCGTTTTAAATTTGACAAAAGCGAAAAAAAGGGCGAGTTTTTCGTAATTGTTTGCCGTCGTTTTATGTTCAATTTTCATTTGAATTTTTTAGTAAAGACTCGAAAATCAAGAAAACAGTGAAATTATGGAGCGATATTCCCGAGGATATTCCGCGTAATAGCCGCGTAGAGATAAAACATATTTTTAGCTCGTCGTTTATCGCGCCGGTTACAACTGCTATTGTTACGGTTACTAAACGCACGTTTCCTGTAACGGCGGATATCGCAACAATGCGATTCCTCTCGGAAGGTCGCCGCCGAGCGTTCCGCTATTTCACATCGATAGGATCTCGTTTATCTCCCCTCGAGGCCACGTTGTAGCTGTCTCAAAGGATTAGGATACGAGGGTTACCTCCTTTGTTCTCGGCTACAAATATTTCGGTGGAAGATAGTGTCTCGCGTGCGATTGTCGGACCGATATTCAATTTAGGAGACATCCGTGACGTTACTCTTCGGTGTCCACCTAAAAGATCCTGTGCGCTCAATTTTATAGGAAAAGAGAAAAACAAACCAATTATGTGCACATAAGTCGTGATTAATGCGCTATGTAATAATTTTTAAGATGCCACGATCGAGATGTTATGTAATTTCACATTATATTTGATTTTTGTATAATTAGTAACATTAGTTTGCGATAAAATATTGTATATTTAACAGTTTTACCTATTTCAATGTACTTTTACCTGCTGAACATTAATTTGTTTTTCAAATTTGGTTATCACGTAATAATTTTGAGAGAAATGGCAAAAGAAATTAAAGAGCAAAAAAATAATTTTAAAATTGTAGCACTGGTAGCAAATTTTTTTTTTCTAAATTTCGTTAATGTTATGTGAAGATATCAGTTTTAAACTTTAAAATGTATTTTGTTTCGTGTCAGTACACGGAGAGAATTTTTCGTTATTTTTTACCGCAAAATTCGTTACAAATTTCATCATGTTTGGTAATAAGCTTGGGACAACTTGACAATAACGAAATATTATCAGTAACGATAGATTTTTTGAAATATACAAGAGACTTTTTATAAATAATGTAGTAAAAATTATAATGCAGATTGTAAAATGTTTTGAAGTGAGTAAGTTCTAGCGTAGCTAGAGACACATTCGAGACAACGAAAATATCGATTACAATCGATCAATTACTATGTTACATGGTAAAATTATAAGCGACTAAATCAGATTAAAAATATCATGCTGTATGGTAAAAATTGTATAAGCTATTTTATATATTCATGACTACTTAGCATCTATTCTTTTAAAATAATAAAGAATCATAAACTGCGTAACATATTTTAAAATGTTGAAATTTTACTATACCCTTTAGTAAAATTAATAAAATATATTACATATCTTATTATGACACATATTAGTAAATTAAAGAAACTCATATACAATTCTTTGAAATACTATGTTGTCCCACTATTATCATGATTTTCAGGCTAAATTCTAAGAGAAAATTCTCTCCGTGTATGATTTTTTATTTTTGAGATATATATATATATATATATATATACATATACCATATGTGTAGTAATTTAAAAATAATTCTTTTTTCCATGTATTATAATACATGGAAAAAGCATTTTATTCCATCTTAATAGAGATCTTATTGCATTATGTGGAAAGTAAATGCTTTTGTGCTTACATATAATACCGTACTTATATAATCGGATTATATTAAATCAAAACATATGAAATTGACACAATACAATATATAGAATTTTAAAATTGTAAATTGTTGTAATATATTTCGACACGAAAAATCATATTGAAACGAAACAAAATGCATTTTACAGCTGAAAGTTGACGTTTTCGTGTGGGATTAACAAACTTTAGAAAAAAATTGTTGCTAGTATTATACTGTCATAAAAACCTTTAAAATTTTCGTTTTTTTTTGTTTCTTCAACAACATTTTGTTCAAAATCATTTAAAAAATTTATGGGAAACAACGTAGACAATGATCCAAATGATAAAGTAAATTCACAATAAGTTTAATTTCATGGTAATTAAACATTAAAATATCATACAGGCATTCATTGTAATATCGCAAAATTAGAATATATATAATCGTTTAATCACAATGTGAATTATAAATGTATATTTGTGTTTATATCGTACAATATACACGGAGAAAATTTTATATTAAGTTTTTAATACAATTTTAAATTACACTTTACTATGTCTTGTATTTTCGATAGACTCTTACAACATGATTCCGACTTAACTTTTACTATGGTAATACTAATTTTTATCACATAAATAAAGTAATTATTTTGTTAAGCCATATTCTAACATGAAAACAGTTAATTTTTACTATGGTACGCAAACAAAATTTGCCAGGTATATTTAATTTTGTAATAAAAAATTTTTACTATGAAAAAGTGTAAAAATTACGTTATATTATTGTTTTTAAAAAAATAACTATACCATTTAAACTTATAATTTACATGAAGACCGCAGCTACTATCATATTATAGTAATTTTAAATATAAATTTTTCTCCGTGTATAATAGTCCAGTTATTATAGATCGAATTGAAACGACCTATGTCTTGATACAATTCGTATCGATGGATAATGCATCCCGTGATCTTTCTATCATTATATAGGTTACCATTAGTGTTGCACTTTGGCGCATCAACTTTGCAGCCGAGTTGTCACAGTGCGCCCGGACATATAAATCAAGCAATATATTTTCCTCTCAGTGGGACGATAACGGGGAAGCTATAAATGTGGGAGCTTAAACTCCTTTACGAGAATCCAAAAGATAAACTGGCAGGGTGCCCCCTGCTCACTTTCCTCTGCTTCTGTCGTCTAGTGGCTCGTGATACTTGATACGTCCATCGCTTTCTTCCGTCTCAATTCAGTACGCTTCGTGAAATCCTAGAACAGTGGTAATGACGAGTATCAGGTTAACCCTTCCTTTAAAGCGTTTTGATCGATCGGGGACGGAAATCCCGGATTCTCTCGAGGAAAAAAGAAGTAGAAGGAATCAGGGCGAAAGCGGTAAAGTAAGAGTCTGGCTATGAGTTGGGTATAAAACCGAAACCTAAGTTTCCCATTTCCATACTTTTGAGAGCAGCGAGTAGCAAATTTTAAAAGTTTTACTATCTTACGGAGAGAGAGAGAGAGAGGGGGGGGGGGGGGGGGGGAAGAGAGAGAACAAGAGAAAGAAAGTATCAGTTCCTTATTTTTTCAAAGTATAAAGGAATATATTGGATATTTTTACTAATAAGCTGAAAAGAGAGATTGTAAAAATGATTTTTCTTAATAATCATTTAATTACAATAATAATGATTCGATACAGTAACTAAATATAACGCGATTAAAATAATTGTCAAAGCAGGATTTCTGTATGCAAAAAAGTAAACATTATTTCAATTATCCTTATCTTTTGTATAAAACTTGAGAAGTCTTATTCTGTTATTTTAGCATATAATTGTAATTATATTTTAAAAGTACTGTTTATGAAATTATGAAAATATATCATATATAATAATATTACAGGAGATGAGTGCTCCAAAAATGTTTATGCTATGATTTTATAGTTGTATTTAAACCGCCATTGCGGTCGAATATTCAACCGAAAAACTGAGATTTCTGGCCGAATGTGTCTTTAGGGTCTTTTACTGTCGGTCCACCGAGATCCGCTATTATTTCTCTTAACACGCGCGTGCGCGCGAGCGCGGACTCGTCTACCCGTTTAGTCGTTCGTGCGATTTTCACTTACTCGTAAAGTAACAATGTTTACAAGGGAGGCTTTGAGAGCAAACTTCTTTCGTGTCTCCCATCAAAGAGAGCATAAAGCGGTCCGGCGACCCGCGCGCGACATAATATTTGCTGCCCTTTTGTCCAATAGAAATCGCTTCCGCCCTTTGCCTCTTTCAAAAAGAGAAGGGCATTAAATATTCCTCGGTACACGTTCACGGTTCTTCTCTTTCTATCATTTGCGGCATTCATCTTCTATCGGTAAGAATATTTAATTATCTGTATCGAATCATTATTATTGCACAAGTTTCTGTGCACTAGCATGAATTGTTAAAACAAATGGCAATTAATTGATCAACGTAACAATGACCTGAAAGTTATTCTTGGAAAATATTTCAACGCAGCTAATTAGATTTGAAGTAGAAAAAATTTTACTGAATAATTGTTACAAAAAGTAATAAAACTTGTGCAAAAATACTGCATTTTATTGCGGCGATGCAGTAGGTAACTGGCTAATTTCATTTGGTACTCGAATTGTGAGGGGAAATAGTATTTTTGTCCGCAGCTATTCAATTAATCATGACATGCGAATTTTGAATCGACGCTTATTTGATTTTTCATTGCGAAAATTGTCGCAGTCGTCATACTCGTGATTTTTCATTTTTGGAGCAGTATTTCGTAAAGAGTTCTATGACTTTAATTTTCCAACGTTGAATGATTCCAATCGAGATGGAAATCCCTATGATTTTAGCCTATTGTCTACTTTTCTGTGAACTTAAACGAATATGTAATGTTCTCCGACTGAAAGAGCGATTTGCTCTTGCCGGTGATACACAGCATTTTCACGTAAAAGAGTGAAGTTCTTTGAAAACTTTCAATTTCTTGACTCAATAAATACATGTGTATTATAGTAGCTCATACAATCAGTATCTGTTAGGAAAAATTAAAGGATGCATAGAAACGGTAAATTGATGATGAAATAATTTCTCGAAGGGAGAAAATTATTTCCACCGACGAAATCCCTCGGGGAACTCGACGTCCTTTACGGGTTTACGACTACATAATCCAATAATCCGTCCAATATTACGAGTGCTTCGAGTATCTTCTCTCAGGAGACACAAAATAGCCGTTATCAGGCACACAATTACGCGAATCTCGGGATGATTCGCATAATGATCGGTTCGGCACATGTCCACTCTCGACTAGAGCTTACGATAATTTGGTAGTATTTTGTCTCCAGGCTGGAAGTCCACATGAACTTAAATGAATACATAATATTCTCTCTTTAGCTGAAAGAAAAAAATTGCTTTTGACAGTCATAGCTTTTTCATATACTGTTTATGTTTAATAAAATACGGTGATTTTTTTTTAGTATCGTACAATATTTATATCGCTATAATAATTAGTAAAAATTAACGTGAATAATTAATATCACTAAGTGTCGGATAAAAAGTAGGTATCATTACTCTGCAAAAATTTGAATATTTTCGATTTACGTTAAGCGAATCTCAGCGAAAGGGCATGCAATCGAATACTCGTCGAGGAATAATCGAAAGATAAAAGTCATCTCGTAAAACGACCGTTCCAATCCGAAAGTCCTTTTTCATGGCGACACTTTACTACGACCGAACTTTAAATACTTTCCAGTCTCAAGATCTTTCGAAAGATCCTTCATAAGGCGCTTTAAGAGTAAGAGCAAGGAAGAAGCGGATTATCGATGTTAATTAAGAATACAGGTGTCCCTGGCACCGTGCTCGGTCTTAAAAATAAATTGATGCTTCGGCTAGATTATTCTTGGGAGGCGCAGTATTTAAATTGTAAAGACGAGTTTTTAACATTAATTAGTCGTCGAGCGTAGTCGATTATTACTAACGTAAAAATAAATTTATTTCACTACCATAAGATCAGCTGAAATGTGAATAAATAGACCGGAAATTTTTGTTTGATGACATTTCGACTGATTTATCATAGTAATATTTTCTTACGTTTATTGTTTCTTTCGATACAAAAAATAGTTGGATATTGTTAAACATTTTTAATCCTATTTTCCTAAAGAGGAAGTTATTTTATTCTCAGTTAGGAACTTGCATGTCATTTTAATTTTGATTTTGAGATTCAGATTATGTCGATTGACCACTGATGTGAGCTGCCTTCGATAATAAATTATTCCAGGCACGTGACTGTGTAAATAATTCCGTACGACCGAGTTCGAGGCGTTCGTATCGATCGTTGTGGCTACGGGGGAATGGAAATTCGCGAAAAATGTATGTTCCTGGTAAAATCAGCGATACGTTGCGCGGGTTCCATATTTTTCTCTGACGTCGCTTATTGCGTGCATTAATAACATTCTGGCGATCGTATGTCGGAAGGACATCGATCTCATCAAAGTAGTTTGGCAAGAAAACCCTTTTTGAGTCGCTGGTTTTTATAGTGGTATTTAATTCTCGAAATTCCACAAAAGCTTTTGATTTCCATGAGATACATTGTCGTCTCTTCTTGATAATAACATTAAATACGGGTATTTTTTTTTTTACCAAAAAAGAAAATTGTCCCGCGAAAGTAATCGACGAAATTTTCTTGCGAACTCTTTAAACCTTCCCGACTATCGGAACGGATAGTCCACTTTACTTAACACCCCCGGAATGAAAGTAATCGCCGCTTTACTCCGTAAAGGAGGATCGTTTGAGGTGGAAAGATGGCGGCGGAGGATTACCTTGCGCAGCGATAAGGGGAAATAACAAAAAGCGCGTCGCGAGAGACATGCGAGAAAATGAAGCTCGAGAGTAATATATCGAACGTGATTTTGCGATAAAGTATGTTGTATTATATATAACGGTAATGTACTGAAATACATTGAAATGGATATGTACTATAGAAAATATATTTTTATTTCTTTCGGGATATTGCAATTTAATAAAAATTTATTTATACATGATCGCAAGTTACAACGTGACAGTTTTATAAAAGCGTTTTCTTATGTTATAGCGATTATATCGAAAATGCGTTAATTTTTTAATTTTTTTTTTTCAAGATGTAAGAAATGGATATCGAGAAAGCACTTTTAGTTGCCAAAACACTTTCGCTCCGAGCAAAACAATTTGTCATCGAGTTTTTATACTTTCAAGTTTGAGAAAAATCCCCCGAAGGGATGCGGTGACGACCGCCCTGTGGTTGAAAAATCATTTACATATGCACACTTTCTGCGGATTCCGCCGCCTGCGGAATATTAAAATATTCCATCCTCGCATCTCCGCTCCAAGTATTTCTTTGAGCAACACCTCATGCTCTCTCCACGAATTACCGACGGCGGTATGAAAATCACCGCACTCGATGCTCCTCTAAATTGCAAAACAGCAGCCCGCATAAGTAGCAGTACGGTAGAAAAGGTCGCCGAGTACACGTGCAGCACACCAGTTCGTATATCTCGCAGTTCGTATAACGCGCCTACCATTTTTCTTCGCCGTCAAATATATGCGCTGGCGTATGGAAGAATATATTTGCACGCATTTGTCGTAGTTGTAGTAATTTGCAGGTGCGCCTAGGTAATTAGTCGTGAAATAATTTCCCACCACAGCGAGAGCAGGCGGCGTAAGAGTAAGCGCGTAAACACTGACTTCCTATTTCGCTTTCTGTTACGGTTAAAGAAAAAAAAGTCAGCGAGTCCGGAAACCGAGAGGAAAAGGAGAAAGAAAGTGGAAAAAATCGAATGACTGATATTCAACGTGTTAAGTATCCCGGGAACACTATCGGGACTTCTGTATCGTGAGATTATGGGATTATGACGTCTCGAGGGGGTGCGTTATCTCCATTTTCGCGCGCTCAATATATTCAACGCGGAAATCCGCCGATAAAACGACGCATTCGTAATGAGAGGAAAAGGGAAAGAGCGGACGCGTACGAATTTGCACATTTTAATATTTACTCGCCCGACGTGATTAAAATCGCGCGTCTCGCTTAATGCGCGCGGCGTGGTGATTAATATTCGATTATTCTGACGTATTTCAATCGCTGGCAATCCCACGGACTACCATACCATCTGTACTTATTGTGGATACGACGGCGACAATAATGTTGCAGGAGGCAGGAGTTGCTCTAAAGAGAAATCTTTTCACTTCGCGATGTAATCAAGAGTGCATTACGCGGAAATTGCGAAAAAACGCGGCTTTCAGGTAGACAAGTGTTACTAATATTAAATGTTTCCGCATAAATATGAGCTTGTGGAAAGTCTCGCAGAGAATTTTTTCTAAAAAATAAACTCAGCGAGAGAAAAGTAATTTTTATCCATGAGAATAATGCAGTGCACTTAGTTTTATTATTATTATTATTATTACGGATTTATAAAAGTGTAGTACTATAAAATTGTCAGATTAATCGGCTTTTAAATATTGGTCGATTTTTATGGTAAGAAAATAATAGCTATATACATATAATGACTCCGTAATCCCTAAAGTCATACACCGGGTGGTTATTATATATGGTATTTTACAGCATTGAATTGTACGTCGTAAAGTGATGAAAGAGAGAAAAAGAACATGATTCTTTATTGATGTACAGAGTTGCTGCAAAACTGAAAATCAGGGAAATATCAAGGAAATTGAAAACGTCAGAAAAATCAGGGAAAAGTCGGGGAATTTTGCAAAGTTGTCTGGAAAATTAAAATTGTTGGCTTTGTTTAAAATATTTAATATATGTGTACATTACAGCTACGCAGTGTTGGAATACTACCAACGTAACAATAAAATGGGCGCAGTGTCAGCAACATTAATAGTAATTTACATTGCTATGTTAAACTACTCTCTTTTGTCTGGAAATTTTGTCAGTGAAAAGGTGTAGAATGTTAGGATGAGGAATTTATGACAACTTTGGTCTAACGTATATGTATTATAAAGCGTCTATTCATAACTTGATAGTTCTGCGATAATATCCGGCGTGTCCTTATTGACTGAGAACCGATAATTCGTGAGGTTCGGCGACCTGTGTAAAATAGGTTGCCATCGGTATAGGCGACGCTATTGCTTACGTATTGAGTGTTCCGAGACTAAGGCTCGATAATAGCGCGATCGGAGCCTCTGTAAAGTTCCCGGTGAAGATTAATGCCGGCCTCTAAAGTACGTATATCTCACAGCTCTTGAGTATTAGTCGCTTCGACGGATTAGTTTGACCCGCTGTTATTGCCCTCTCCCCCCTCGTTATATTAAGGAATAAAAAGAGTCTGTTTTAAGTTACTCTTGTTCGAAACTACCAAGAAATCCGGAGAGATTTTGAAATTTTACAATTCAAGGTGCGCGAATCTGAGATATTTGAAATATTCAAAGCAGCCTGGTCCTAAATTTGACATCCTAGACTTGCAAAGAGGCGAATATATTCTGAAGTAGTAAAATTTGTATAGAAAAACGGCAAGGCCTTAGGACTTTGGAAACTGAGGGGCACAAAATTGTATGAATAATAGTTGAGATTTAGGCTGACGGGTCGTTGATGCTCTTTCTCTGGTAACAGAGTTCGTGGCACGCCGCGACGATTTCCGGAGAAGATATTCCGTCAAAGTTACTGTAAATCCTGTATAGTTCGGAGTATATATGCGCGCGCGAATCGTGAGAGATTGAGCGTATTGAGACGTTTCAGAGCACATCGCGACCGAGGACTCCATTTAACAGACGTGAAACAGATACTCCACCAAATTTGCCGATAACGTACAAACGCCCCACGATAAACAGAGCGTGCCATTTCCGGGCACGTATTGATTCATAGGAACCCGTGCTAGAAGCTCTATTAGTTGCGAATAACGATGTTCTCTCGTTAAACTTTGATTTGGAGTTCACTGTAAAACTATTTTCAAAGTTTGCACTGAGAGATTTTAACGGTTTAGGCTGAATGATTTTTAAATAATATGTTAGACCGATATATTGAATATAAGTTTTATAAATGAATTGATTGCATTATACAAAGAATAAGCTTAGCATATATTTTTTTATTTAGTAACCAAAACTCTTGTGAAAAGAGACAGATTTGTAAAAAAAAAGAGAGGAAAAAATGTATATAGTTCATGAATATTTAACATATTTTTATCTGAGAATTGAAAGATTTTCAGAGAAGAAAGCGCTTTTATATTTTTGTTTTTATTATTTCCAAGTTTTTGTTACGGCTAATTAGTGAAGAAAACAGATCGTAGCAGTCGATTCTCAGCGCGGATTCTTCGAAGGTTGATGACCCGAATGGAAAACAAATTATCTCACGCGAAACATCTCGAGAGTGGTTTTCAAGATAATCGATTAAACGGACGTAGATAAAGAAAATTCTAAGCTCGGCCTATTTTCAGCGCTAACAAAATTGGCATGTAGAATCGGTTAGTGTTTCGCTTAAATCCATGTAAAGTATCGTGCATAAGAATACATCCATATGCACGATACTTTTCATAGATTTAAAGATATATTATGGATACATCACGCGATATATCTTTTCAGAAAAAGAGGTTATTTTATTGTCGAGAAAGACATTGGCAATGTTATATATTATAAGCGAATTTGAAATTAGATTGTTAATTTCTATTCCTCGAGATCTTTGGACCCTCAGGTATGTAAGTTTCTTATGTTCTGGTATTGTTGGATTCTGAGGCATTCTGTACATGTCGCGGAATCTTGGCAAATACGATCGAGCGAGCATTCAGGAACATCGGAGACGTTTCCGTGCATTCTGGGATTCTATTTAGTGGAGATTTACCGAAATCGCGGATAACTGAGTAACGGTCTGAAACAGTCCTATTGTTTCGGTTGCCGTGTTGCAGCAGCAAGCAGCGATTGTTCTGTGCGATTTCCTCGGTTTCTGCTAATCGAGATTACGTGTAGCCAATAAGTATAAAACACATTTTCAGCGACTATACGCATACAATACGTGTGTGATCAGCGTGTGAAAAAAATTTATCAAGATTATTTAATTATTTCTCAAATAAACGCATTGATTGATTTAATCTTGCCGTAATAAAAACTAACGATCTCTTTTCAGAATTATCATTAGTTCCGATTAAAAGAAATGTGTGAGATTCCCCTGTACGGCAAACAACATTTTTCTTTGGCGAATTATAGGTCCCAGTGTGTATCGATGCTAACCCAGCAGCCTGTTTCGGCACGATTCGCTTCGTTTAATCCCCTAGGGTTCACGCCGCGTTTCATCGTGCAAAATGCATTTCAACAATTTATTCGCTCCGATTGATCGAATCCCAGCTGTATCATCAGATATACTTGGACATACCGTCGCTCGACGATCCGGACTTAGTTTAATAACAACCGTTGTTGTGTAATTAATCAATTAGAGATCAATCAAACAATTGCTCGTGCAGAGCAATTCTTGCCTTTCTGGATGCGTTACGTTTGTATTCTATTTAATGCAGGAAACTAATTCATTATATACTGATCTTGCATCATCTTTTTTTATTTGTAATACGCACAAACGCGATCTTTTTATGGAGGAAACATATTAAAAAATATGTTACTAAATATTTTACACACTCAAATGATATAGTCCATTTAAATTTTTTATGTAATTATTTTAAATCTACAAAGACTTAAAAATTCATAACATATATCTATACAGAGTAATGAAATTGTATATTAAAACAGTTGAATAATTAAAGTGGTTATTTTGCAAAATATAAAATGTATTATATACATAATTTTTGAATGCCGATTTTCGTAAAATATACATATAGTGATTTTGAATATTTTGTTATTTGCGTCATAATATTATTGTATTTCATTACAACAAATACTCGAATACAATATTTATTCTGTATTTTTCTTGGTGTATAGAATTGTGTTATTTTCTGCAATAAATAAATCTCGATGAAAGTCCATTAAATTCGGCAGGTCACGCGCAACGGGTTCGCATTGGTTAGCGTGGCGTATTTCATTGTGTAACAGATGCAGAGTCGATTTTAAACCGACACCGTAACGATGTCATAAATATAAACGCTCTTTGTGAAGGGATCTTTACGATCAGGTCAACGTCGGCGATAACTCCAATGGTGTACATGCAACAACGATCTGTGGCGGCAACGATTATCAATCGGCTGCCCCGCGGCATCGAGAAATTCCACGTATACGAGGATTGTCCTCTCAGGATTTTGGAGAGTCGCAACCTCGTTGTCGTGGTTTCTAGTTTCGGGACTAGAACAATGTCGAACAACGATGAAACTGTTCGCGGGAGCTAGAACTCGCCATGACACTCCTGGAACTCGGATGAATTCAGGGGTCTTGCAGCAAGACGAAATCTTTCCCAACCTAGTCACGCGTCTCGAAAAAGGATTCCTCTCGCTCTATGGGAAGTAAACCACCTTCTCGATGCAGAGGAATCCTTGTCGTCCTCTCGGGGAGTTATATATAGTTTGCAACTGAAACTTGTCTTTATGTTTCGGATTATTTTCGATAAATTATTATTTACGATACGTAATGTGTACAATTGCCGAAACGTAAACTTTAAACTTTTCCAATTACTCTTTTGATCTGTTGAATAATTGTAATTATATAATACATATATTGGTCCGATAGATAAATGGACAAAATGTATATAACCACTTTATGAATATATAGTTATTGGAAGGAAGATATTTCTGTAGGTGGAGCAAAGTTCAATATTATCCTGTGACACGAGCAGCAGGGCTCCAGGCGACCTATCGATACGTATCTCTTCCGAGAGTTAAGGGAGTTTCCCAGGTGCCGCAAAGCCGATTATTTGCCCCATCCATAATATTCCCCGATCCCCCATCATGCATGTAAACTCGACGACATATCGACGACTCGAGGCATTTCCATGTAGTCCGCCCCTAATCGTTCTTATAACAGACCTTTTACTTGTTGTCGTTTGATATCGTTCGATTACCCATTTTCTGTCAAATACACAATTGTTTCTATATACCTATCGATTGAATAGATGGACAGATAGAGTTGGAATCGGAAGTCGACGTTTAGCGTTAAATACGCGTTCGACGGAAATTCGAGCTTTCAATCGAATCCTGACTGGAATGAAAACATTGCCGAGTGGCTCTCGCGCCAGAATTCAGTCCTTTTTCCCTAACCGGCAAAATGTCGATCACAAAATAATAGAGCCGTGTGCATGACTGATGGCGGAAACGTGGCTTCCGGTAAACGATTCTCTCGCGAAAGCCGCCCGCGCCGCGCGCGCTTTCTGATTCCGACAGCGCGCGAGCGAAATCTCGTCGTGTGTTTTTACGATTAATTCGTCGGAAAGCGTTCACTCTGATTCCGACAGCGCGCGAAATCTCGACGTGTACTTTTCCGATTAATTCGCTAAAAAATGCATTTTCGTCCGTTACGGTTCATAATGGATCGACGTGCGAGAACCAACCATTTCGACCAGGTCGGTTGCCATTTTGTAGTAATACCGTTTTATTTAGATAAAAAATCGGATAGAAAGTTCATTATTATGCACGTGTGCGAAATGAGCATTAGATTTGAGGCGGAAAATACTCGGAGGTAAAAAATGGACTCTCTCCGTACGGACTATGGAGTCAAATTTATTTGATATTAAAAACGTCACGCGCTGTGGTGGCTTTGAATATTTCATTCTGTTTGCTAAAGCTAAGAGAATTCTCGAAAGTTAATTACGGTGAATATATTACTACCATTAACGATGCGTTCTCGAGTTTATTCCTGCATCAAACGTTAATCGGCTATTACTATGTGCTAATGTCAGCTAACGTCGCGAGTATGCTCACAACCGCGATTTGCAAAATGCAAATTTTAATCATTATTGAATAACATCACCGGTAAATAATGTTAATGCTAATTTTTACATGTCAAAATGCGTCCGTTGCAGGTCTGATTGGTTCACTGAATATTAATGAGGCGACAAAAGTCAGCGGAAATGTCACTCACAATAATTAGCATAGTTTGTTTGAAGGCATGCATTTGTGTTAGAACAGTAAATGCAATTGACTGCAAATATTTTTAGCCCTGTGCGAGAGTGCGCGAGAACGGATAATTAAATAAAATAAATAAAAGTTACAAAAAATGTCTGCGATATTTACTTAAATGCTGATGTGGACAGAGTCCAATCGCGTTTACCTGGTAAGAGCGTATTACGCTCATGTTATAAAAGCAAATGGAAAAGCCACGAGATCGAACGTCATCGAAATTTGGAGAATTTTCAATGTTATATTAAGCCATGTTCAAGCGACAGTCGGGTATTTAATGAAATTTAGCAAAACGAATCGAGTTATTGCCGTAATATTTTGTCGATTGAATTTCAGATTAAATTGCGGGGTTACGTCAAAATTTTCGGATTTTCATAAATGGAAAGCGGGCGCAGTCGAAAACGAATCTGATCACACGGATGCCTTTTTCGCCGGCTGTTTCCAGGATAACAGGATTGGCGTAGCCGGAGGCGTCTTCGGGGGAATGTAGCGTAGTTAGATAGCTTCCAGGGGTTCCGATGGGGCAGCCGCGATTATTTTTCACAGACGCAAGCTCGAATAACGGCTCTCACGTAGATGAGAATATTTAAATCGCAATCATTCCGCCCAGCGAATTATATCTCACCGGGATGAGCTGAATTTAGTATGCAAATGAGTTCTGTTATCTTAATTATCTTGCTTTTGTAATATTTCTGATTCCGACCGGATTTATTCTCATTATGAAACTTTGATTAACTGCTTAATGCAGTGACGTGTAACAGATATACTACATCAGAAAAATAATTATACAATGGCCAATCTACTTGTCAACGAAGAAAAGCGATACGTATATATACATACGTACGAGTATATCTACATTTTTCTTCAAGTGGATTGTTATTGTAATTACTTTTTCGTAATTATTGTATTCGCAAACACACACACACACACACAAAACTGTGCTTTTGTATACTTTGAAACCATGTTCATTTATGATCCGAGCCTTGAAATGGGATACCTACCTCAGCCCGAAACATTTCGAGAGACTGGAATATATTGCATCTCGCGAAAGACAAAATTAATGGTTGTCAATCTCACGCGATCGTTTTCCGATACGCTTGTTATCGTAGTTTTGGAAGGTAGCTTTTCGAATTTGAAAGAAAGAACCTAAGGAGATTTGTTTCGTGTGATCTCGCCGATAAAATCGTTTTGTGATTGTAGAAATTTCATTCGCACAAAATAAGCTCGGTACTGTTTTTTCTCAAAGGGAAAATTAATCCCGGCGGCGCTCTGGCGGAGCTAATAGTTGGTCCTTTTTGCCGTTGCGCAAGAAGCTCGATCGATCGATTGCCGGGGAAAATTAGAAATTTACGCGCGGTAGCGCGGGAGTTTGTAAGCAATATCCGCGTTCCGATGCCAAGCAATTAAACTTTCATCGATCGGTGGCTCATTCGCCGATGCCGTCAACCCCATTTCTTGTTTTTTTTTTCCCTCTCTCGCGTGTACTTCCCGATCGCGTTTCATATTTGGAGTTATAGTAGGTCGGGTAGTGTAGTAGAGTGAATGACTACCCGCCACCTAAAGCCCCGCGTCCGCAAACGGTTTTCATCCGCCCCTGTCGTCGGGCATAAATTTGTCCGGGTGATTTGTCGTCGGCCGTCCGTTTTCGGCCGTTTATTTCGCAAATGCTCGTGTATCGATGAAACGCGTGCGTTGCGACGCGAGTGTCTCGCCGGGATTTAATCCTCTATGCCATGCCGTGCGTGCGAGTATTCTGCCAAAATATCGAGGAACCGTAAAGGCGCATTTTACACCGCTCCAACTTGAACATACGAGTATATATATTTTCAGTCATTCGCGAAGAAAACAAATTATAAATTATAAATTCCCATCATTGAGACCTCTCCTTTGTTTTTTCCCTATTCGCATCTATTCGCTTTGTGTGACTCCAACAATTATTAAGTGTGAATTGTATAAATCCGGCTTAATAAACTTGGGATTCAAAACAGAATTGCAGTATTGGATTTTCGATTTTAATAAAGAAAATAGAAGCGGTAATTGGATTATTATTGACGCGGCTGCTATGAGAATTTAATTAGCTTAAGTAAAGTATTCGCTGGTGTAGCCAATCGCCGCGAAAATGCTCGACGGGTTGAAAATATATCTATCGTGCTACCTGTCACGATTAATCAATTTAGAGGAAATACATTTACCGAACGTGTAACTACTTTATTGATTTAACTTACGCAAAATATTTATTGGCCCTGCTATTGTCATGTCTAATTAATTTTTATGAAAGACTGCGTTATTGAATTATATAATTAAGTAACTGACAATGAGTGATTTAAACTGAAAATATGACAGGTAGCACTTTGGTGAAACAATGTAATTTTCAATTTCCCATCTTTCGCTTTGTGCTATAATACGATTAAAAAAAAATTCTCTCTTTTTCCTTGTTAAAATTATTTGCTTTACATTTATACGATGCGTAGATTCAATCGCCGTTTCCCACTGAATAAAACTAATAAGTGGTAATTTATTTTTCTGAAGATATAAAAAATTATGGAGCCATTTACACTCTCTTAACTAAAGTCGAGATTAAACGTACGGATCCACTTTTCGCCGGATCCACACGAACGCCATTATCAAGAACACACACGTGCACACGTGTGATTTACAACGATCCATCCTGACTCAACTCTAAATCGAGCGCAGTCCAATATAAAGCGGCCGCCATCGAATATCTTTTTTTTTTTTTATCGCTCACCGCGCGCGATCGAGCGTTTTCGAATCGTCGGATAAAACAGCCTCGAATTGGCCGTTTCGCCCCGACGCCGATGCGATGGTTTCGCCGTAGGAATTACTTCGTAAAAAATCGCTTCACGGACGATCGCGGCGCCCGCGCCCGTCGCCCATGCCCGTCGCCCGACGTAATCGAGTCCTCGAGCAGCGATCGACCGGAAACAAGACGATAAGAACGACGGAATGGTGTCACTCGTTGTGGATTCGAATATCTTATCCTGCGAACGATTTGCCTCATGAGCAAAACGATTCACGTATTTCAATGCAATTGGGGATACGATGAATCATGCATGTATGACAGTATACCGCAAGTTTTATCATCAATGTACACTGAGAGGAAAATCTTTGGTATTTGTAACTGTAATATTATATATTAATACTATAATTATGATTATCACTGCTGTAATAATAATAACAGTAACTATGTATATAGTTGGTAACCTAAAATGACTATATAATTATAGTTATTATAATCATAAAATAGTTGGCATTACCATAAAAATAATTCAAGTGACTATAATTTTATAGTTATATTTTGGGACAATCGTATTTTTTATGGTTGTCCCAAAATATAACTAGACTGAGAAATAAATGCTGTTGATTCAATTAAAGTCTATATTACGGGCTGTCACTAACATAAGTGATTAATTCATGTATATTTTTGTTGACATAAAGGCATAAATTATTATTTCAATAATCAAGCCTTTATGTGAATAAAATATACGCATGAATTAATCATTTATGTTAGTGACAGCCCGTAATATAGACTTTAATTGAATTAATAGCATTTTTTTCTCAGTGTATACAATTATAGTTACTTGAATCATTCTTATAGTAATGTCAACTATTTTATGGTTATAATAACTATAATTATAGTCATTTTAGGTTGCCAAGTATATACATAGCTACTGTTATTATAGTAGTGATAATCATAATTATAGTAATATATAATTATAGTCACAAATACAAAACGTTTTTCTCTCAGTGTCAAAACTAAAAAGAAAAGGATATATATTATTTTTATGTTTATTAAAATATATTGAAATTATATTTATGTTCATGTTATTCAAACAATTTATTCGTGACATTTTTACAACATATTTTGATATAAATCCTAAATTGGTACTCTTTTTTTTTTTTTTTTTTTTTTTAAAAAAAA
>NW_017296059.1:7056233-7072361 GCF_001594075.2 Trachymyrmex cornetzi
TTTTTTTTTTTTTTTTTTTTTTTTAAATAAAAGCAGTTTTTACAATGGTCAAACAAATGCATTACGCGGTAAACCACGGAAGCAACTCTCTCTTCTCTCGCGCTCTGTGTATACATAAAAATCTAAATTCATCGGATTCACGTCAATCGCTCGCTTCGACAGCATCCATAGTGTCGACACGCACCCTGCATCGGTCGGCCTCGCATCGCTCGCATCCGGAATTGCGGCAAATCGGCAAAACCCGGTCGATGTCGGATAAACAGCAGCGCAGTCAATTTGCCGCGAAAATATCCGATGGGAATGAAAATATCGCGAGGGCGAGAGGGAGAATCCTCTGCCCATTTTATCCGTTCGACGTCTGCTGACTCCGAGTTCTTTTTCGTTGAAATTCCGGATACGTTCCGCTGCTACGGCAGTATCGATTATTATGTTAGATGATAGGCCAGATCGAAGTTTACCCATTCTAGTTAAAGTTGTTCTTTTACTTCAATTCTCTCCGCCGGGAAAAGAGAGCGGCGGATTATCTAGGGATGAAATCCTTGTGGAAAATCACCGTCGCGAGATTATAGGGACGAATTTTCAAAAACCATGGATTTTTATTTTTGCAAGGTATAAGAGAACTCCTGTGTACCTAACTTGGGCTCGAAGTTACAATATATTCGCCGAAAAACTCTGATTTAAAAATATTTTTGTAAAATTAATCTTTTATTCTCAAAATTTTAGCACAATTTACAGTTTGAACTCTTTTTTTTTAAAAAGAAATAATGAAAGAAAATTTTTAGAATCTTTTTGATATATTTGAAAAGAATTCTGACAGTTATTTGTGAGAGTAGAGATCCAAAAGTAGAAAAGTAGAACAGTATTAAGTGGAAATGGATCAAAAAAGATCTAAAAGTATAAAGTGCCATTGTTTCACGAAAAATAATTACAACTTTTTATTTCTATCAAAATTGAATCGAATATTGTAGATGAATAAGAAGATTTTGAGACTTAAAATATTAGATTTCCGAAAAATTTCAGAAACGAAGAAAACTTTTACTTTGGAAATAAAAAATCGAGGAATTCTTTCATTTGTAGTTTTATTTGTTTGAATGTTAAGAATAATTGCTAGAATTCTTGAGAAACTACCCGCGGAACTTTTATTGAAAAGTATCAGAGAGAGGGGAGTTCAAGTTGGTTCTGATTAAAGTAAAAAAAGATGATCACTGTTCTTATAACAAAAATATGAAACTTCCCTAGATCTTAATCCTTAATATCTTTAGATCTTAATTCTTAATAGTTGTGAATGTACAAGGTATATAAAATTATTATTTTACGATGTATATTTTTATAAAGGGATAATGTTACTTTTTGAAGCAGTGATTTTATATAACTCTTTATCGAAGGATTAATTATATCAAAATTCTGAAAATATTGAAAAATTATGAAAATTTTAAATGACATACGAGAGTATCTTCGCGTTGATCAATAAAATTCACCTTCTCACATCGTGAAGGCAACTTATTTTCACGGCGGCAATTAATAACCGGACGTTTTAATTATCGTCGCTGTTCTCTTCGTGAGAAATTAATCCGATGACCCACGATATTTTCCCAGCTTTTCCACGAGTAATTGCGTATCCATCGAATCTGGCCGTCGATACGACCAACCGTTATTATCGGCATTAGTACGTGAACGAACAGCATAATGTCTGGCATCGGGATCGCGAATGAAGTGCGGGGATTGCTTTGATCCATCATCGAGATGAAGCATGGCGGCTTCCCGGCTAGTCGATTCGACAGCGAGGCAATGTCCCGTTGATGAGACCGAGGATTTCATGGCACTCGTATGACTGCTCTTCATCGTGATTATCGCGTTCGCTGTATCATGGAAATGCGAAAACGTCGACTTGACTATTCACCGTATGTATGTACATATGAATGGAATGGTCGAATGTTAAAGGTTTGCTCAGCAATTCTCTATTTATTGCGTACAAGAACAAGAGTTGTTTAAGTGTGATTTTTAACTAATTTCACCACGTATATTTTAATCCGTGATGTATATATATATATAATGCAATCACAAAAGCTATTGCTATCGAAAAATGGTTTCTTCTTTAAGAATTTTCTCATGCGCGTTTCTGGCAAATAGCAGGAAACTGGAATTTCCAGACTCTGTCGCGTCGCAAATTCGATCGCGGGGCGGAAGGAAAATCCTGAATCCAAGAAGACAGAAGGAGCTTCTAAGAGAGAGAAGGTCCTTTTTCCGCGACGTTATCATCCTTGCCTGCGCGTCACGATTCTTGGCAACATCGGCCACTCTTAAGGATCCTCAAACGGTTCTCGCGAAGCGAGGAAATGTCAGGCCGTCTCGTCATCCGAGACTCTCTTGGAGCGAATTCAACGGTCTGGCTTTGGTCCAACCATGTTAATGGTCTCCTCTCTCGAACGACTTTGAAATTGCAGCGCCTAATTCAATGCTCGCCGTGTCCGTTCGGCGCACAATTCCATTGCGATAAGTTCACCCAAATTTATGAACCATTCGCTATTGTCGCGTCTTTAGAATTGCTTTCGAGAAATGCGAATTCGGTGTTTGCTCATGTTTTTGTACCAATAGACTTTTCCTCGTAACGTTTACAGAACTATTCCTCTTACTATTTTTATCCTTACAACGCAAAAATAGTACAACGTTTGAATAATTTATTTCATATCCGCTAAGAAATTACTCGAATTACCTAGCAGTTTAATATAAATACACAATGCTGAAAGAATTCAACGGTCTAGAGCAGCTGAAAGCATTCGGAGTCTTTTTTATTTCAAGTAATTTAAAGAATTTCAGTATTTAACAGCATGACAATTCAAGAAATGCTGTCTCTCAGATCTTGGGAAAGCACTTAGATTTGAAGAATCCTGAAAATCCCGTCACTGAAGTCTTTCCATCCGCATCCCGATAGCGAGTTCTCGCGAATCCGAGCGCGTAATCCATTTTACGCGCGAATTAAGCGACGCCGCGTGCCGAGCTGCATCCCGAGCTAGCTATTAAACGGCGAATCATCCTTGATGGCACCCACATCCTTCTCGGTGGAGGATCTCGCGATCCTCATTTCCGGTCGTTCGACATTGCCGAGATTGCACGACGATGTATTCCCTCGTCGTCCTGCCTTTTTTGTTCTCTCCGTCGCATTTCCCGCTGGAGCCGTCGATCCTTTTTCCCTGCACTCCGTCGTCCGCTTAGAATACTTACCTTCTCCCCTCAGCTTTCCCACCGATTCCGACGATTGCAATCGACCGTGTCGAGATCCGGCTTCATCGATGAGAGTCATTTACATCCGGCAATATTCATGGAACCGCGAGATCAAAGTCCGACATTCGGCGACAGCACTCGTCTGCGTTGTGAAAGCGGAATAAGGACCGCTCTGCGGTGGTGATCAAGACGGAGTAATCATTTAATAACATAGGCGCCTTCCCGCCGTGATAACGAGGCTGCGGAAATTGAAATTCGCGTCACGCGCTCAACCGCGCTCCGAAGCTCGGCGCTCGAATTTCACGAGTATTCGACGAATATCGGGATATATTTTCCCGGCCCCAATCATCGTAATCGCCGAAAGAAGATTGAGAGGAAATAGATTCTTGAATCCTTAAAACTGTTATTTTCCAAGATTCGTGTAGTATGATGGATCTTAGTGTAAAAATCATTTTTCCCTTCCTCCGCTTTTTATAATTATTTAGTGAGGTAATATTGATGAAAATTAAGATTCAGCGAAGTAAAGCTGTACTTGGCGCATGTTAATGTCGGTGTTAGTGCGCATAGTTGGCTCGCGAGAATTAATTTTATCACGCTAACCGAGTATAACGCGCTATTAATTCTGGGACGGACGTGTCTGTCTCCCTTCCTCTCGCCTTCCCCTATCCTCCTCGCACCTTCCCCTCTTTCCATCCTCATCCTCACGACGGAGGATTTACGAGGTACAGGCTCGCTTCCAGAAATGAAAACTTCGTTTCAATTTCATACATAGCAGTTCTCTTTCTTGGCGGAATTACACGGTATATTTTAGCGCTTTACGCGGAGCGCCGCCTGTATTTCACGACTAAGTATCGGCTTACGTATTCGCACAGAAAGGATTAATTTTATCGTAACTCCGGCGTAAACAACGCGCGCGTTTAATACACCGACGAAGGCACAAAATTCCGCCACACTTCCCTCTATCTCGAACTGGCTGTAACTTGAAAATGCGAAGACTTAATCTAATTTAACTTTTACCAACGCGAGCGCCAAGTTGTGATATATTGAAGAATATAATACTTGTACATATATCTTCACATTTTTTAAAGATTGGCTGGCTGGCTGGCCAGGCTGTGTCTCAATCGAGAGAGTCAAAGGTACGGAATATTAACATTCCGTGTTTATCCGTCTCGCATTCTCTAAATATCGCTCAGCTTTGTACACCGATAAACCGTATTCTTCTTTGGGGTCTTCGCGAGGGGGTTGGTTTCGACGAAGGATTTACGAGATGCACCCGTGACCTCTCAGAAACGAAGCCGGCGTTTAAATAGTCGTTCCTGGCGAGGATTTGTGGGCCGGCATACTAGGCCACCGGCAGTGAATCGCCGAAATTCCGCATAATACGAAGGCACGATAGCGCCGAACCCTGACCCTTCGACCTCCCTCCCTTTCTCTCTCGCTCTCTTTCGCTCTTCGAATCGCTAACCCTTTTCGCTGTGCCATTGTCGATCTCGAGTGTTGCCTCGGAACTACGGAAACCGAGAGAGAACGTACTAACGTACATTTAATAACGTACATGGATCCTTGTTCCGGTTTTAGCGCGTTGACTAACGGCGTCGCGACGCCTATATCGCGCGTCTTCCATTGTCTTTCTCACGAGCGTCTCGTCGCGTCGGGATGCTCGACATCCTTGGCTCACATACTGCGATCCGACAGTTTGCGCGAAAACTTGTCGGCCGTGGCGTTTGTCTTTATTTTGCAAAAGTGTGTGTGTGTGTGTGTGTGTGTGTGAGAGAGAGAGGACAGACTTTGGATTAGCATTTAAGCCATTTTGCATACTTAACGTGAGATTGTCACGAAAAGTTACGCTATATAATGGTACATGTGAAATATAGCAAACCGGCACTGTGTGCGTTTCCAGTTACATGTGTGACCTAGAATTGCTACCATTCCTTTCGTCGATATATTCTTTGATTTCGTGTCCATTCTTTTTGCGAAACAATGCCGTGTCACATCGATAAAATATATTGAAAAATTTGTGCGTATTTGTGTGAGTGAAATATGAGTTTCCTCTCCTTAAAAACGAAAAATGTCTTTGACTGAAAATTCAAACTAAAAACCGTAAAAAGTTGTTTCACCGTTAGTCATTTAATTATTCATGTACAGTAGGTACTCCCGTTATCAGGCACTGAAATAATAAACTCTGGGGAGCGCCCGAGAGAAAAGACATATCCGTTTTTAAAACTGTTTCTTGCTCAAGGGATGATTTTCCGTCATGTCATGCGCACCTAGAATCACTTGAGCGTTTAATAGCGCTCTGCCGCGGATCGTCGTTCTGGTTACGGCGGTTTCCATTGTTTTACTGAGCTACCGCACGCGATGCGGAACGTGTGTACATTTTGCATAGAGGGTGTCTCCTGCATCGCGCAATTTCTCGCGATTACGCATTCTACGCGGTGGAATGTTCGAGTCAATTTTCCCAGGGCAGAAATTTAATAACGAGTCATCTTTATTCAGAACTTTTTTATTCGTCAGATGTTAGAGCGGCGTATTAAAATTCTGTTACCGGGTAAAAGGTCCACTAGAAATTGAATGAAGATCCAAATAGCGTTTCCGCTACTCACTCGCGAGTTTGTTGAAACCTTCAGAGGTTTCTATTTCTATTTATTAAAAGCGGATTGCCCCTAAAGTTTACAACGTTCGAGTTTGTCCAAGACTCTAGGTTCTGCTGCTTTAATCGAAACACAAGACTCTCCCATTTACCCCCTCGAAATGAAATTCACCTGAACCGTTAAGTGGTCGCCCGGACCAAATCAAATGCAAATTGCTCGGAGACCAGAATCCTGTCGCGCGCATATTTCACAGCTACCCATGGATTATGCAATGTACACGTGTGTGTACACATTTCTTTGGACCCTTCGTAGGCGGCCAATGTGAACCCCATCAAAACTGGCTTAAGCTAATTTGCAATTTACGTCGTAAATGTATGGCCTGTGCTCGCTACATCAGCTTGGACTGACCGGACCGGTCGAGAAGGAACGGAGGGAGGGAGATTTCATCCTGTTATCGTGTCTACCTTCCTCCACTCTGTCTAGTCGACGCAAGGTCCGGAAAATTGAAATACGTATCAGACGCGTAAGGAGATTTGGACCAATTACAACGCCCGGTATACTCCGCCATTGCCGGGAATTCATTAATTCTGATTACTCGCGCGATTATGTACAGCGACTACCTGGTCGCCTGCATTTCTCTAAACAATCGATTCCATATTTGCATCGTTCGTGTACTAACTGCGTCTCCCTCCCTCTCTCTCTCTCTCTCTCCTTCACAGTCGCGATTAATAATTTTTATATCCATTGATTGTTTCGAAACTAACAGCAAATATTTATTTCACTAATAATTTGCGGGAAAAAAACTTCTTTTATTGTAGTTCATTATAATCTACCTTTTGCTATGGTTTTGAAAATTGTTACATTATTGTATTGGTTCAATGTGCGTAAACAGTAATTAACAAACTGTAGTGTTTGTTTGGAAATGAAAGAGAACTGTTGGTAAAGCAAATGTTTGCTCAACGCGCATAATTGTTCCTACGAGTGCCATTATTTACTTTGAATGAAAGGTTTTTCACATTAACGTTTAAATGTACATCTTGGAAAACCCTTGTTTCCTTCATGTCAAATGCGAAATAAAAGAGCTAAGTGATTTTAAAACGCTAAATTATTTTAAAAATTTGGAAAATCATAATATGAGTATTATTAAGTCCACGACTCTTTTGGAAACTCAGAAACATTGAAAAAAAAAAAAACGAAAAAGATTGTTGTATCTTGAAAATGGTGATGCGCGAAGAGAAAGGAAGGGTTACATTTCTGTCATTAAGATTATCTACTATTAATGTGATCTATCGACATGAGACAAGAAAATAAATGGAATTCTTTGGGTGCATTAATATCGAATAATTTAGTAGTAAGTTTCGTGTTTCACGCTGAATTTCCGCAATCCGTTCTTCGTGAAATTCCAATAAAGAAAAGTTGGCAGATTGGTTAAAACGTGATGAAACAAAAAAATATCAATTTGCCACATTATAAACAGTTGCGTTTAAATCGGTTATGGGATACTATAGGCGAATCGATTTTACGCTTTTAAAAAAAAAAAGTGCTTAATTTTCTCATTCTCGTCCATACATTGAGATATCGCATAAAATTACCACATTAATTTTTCACGATGGATTGCATTTGGAATTGATTTTCTTTCAGTAAAAGTCTTTTGTCATTTTCTTTCTTAATCTTTTCTTATCTCCATCATTACTACGCATCTTAAGCGTTTCATCAAGAGATAATACGATATAGATGTAAGAGAACTTTTGTTATCAGTGGCAGTGGCGATGAATTGTTTTGCCTGCGTCAAAATATTGACCATCAACAGTATTCCATCCTGGATCCTCCATTAAAACGGTCAAGTCCGCAAACGCTGCGGTGGTTGGTTTTCCGACATTGGCTAGTTCGCTAATACGTCACATTTCGCTGTTTCGCCATTTGTCCATTTTACAGTCGTCAACCGATACATCTTTAATTAGTTAATTTTGAAAAAAAGAATTTATCATCGAGCTTACATAATTAAAAGTATATAGTTATAGAGAGAAGGAGAATACCTTGCAATCTAATTGTAAAAGAAGAAATATTGAAGCGTTTTACACAAAGATTACAGTTAGGGACATGGCATTCCAACTAAAATTCTTTCTTTGAATCAATGTCATGCTAAATGCTCGTTTGTGGTTCCTTCAGAAGTAGCATAACATTGAGAATATGTCGATTGGTAATAGTTGAGACAAAGCTTGTCGGGTCGTCGGTCAAAGTTCAAACTTCGATTAAAGTTCGTCAATACTGTACGAACAAAGATGGCCGATAGTTGAAAGTTTCGCAATTGAAATGAAATTCGTCTGCGAATAGCAAACTTGTTTGACCTGTGTAGAATCAAATAAATGCAATCCGTCAACATTGTTGTTTCGACTTGAATCTTTTATGTTTTGTCGATGTGCATACGTTAACCTTCGCGTTACTTTTATCCCAGAATATATCGAGAAAGAATCTTGGCACGTTATCCAACGTGTCTTGGATCTTTATTTCATGTCGACATACATATCCCGCGATGAGCAAAGTTGTTGAACGTATGAATGATTTCCGTTTCTCGAGAAGCGTTTCACGGAAGCGGAATACAAAGCGAAATGGACGACAGACGCTGGGAATTCGAAAGGTTTGAAACGCTAGGAATCACTGTTTCGCAAGATCCTCGCAAATTCCATGAATATTACAGAAACGATCACGAATTGGAAGCTTAGAATTTTTCCACAATAAGAGTTGTTAGAATACGTAATAACAAAATTTCGTAAAATCTTCACGTGAAATTTATTAGTTCTCAGAGATTGTAACATTTTTGAATCTCAGAATTTTAATGTTTGCCGATAAATAAGTTCTTAGTTTAATAGCTTTAAAATATTCTCTTTATTCACACAGAGGAAGATTTATAACATAGTAATATATTATATTAATTCATTAATGGTAAGAATCTTTGATATTGTTAAGTCTTTTTTATATCTATATTATCTGCGTAATATTATTATACTTGTTTTTCAACAAGATTCACCTCAGAATAATAAGTAGAATTTCTCTCTCTTTCTCTTTATATCGCCCATTTTCTCTTGTGAAACTTATGAAACAATAAACTTCAAGAAGCTGCCGGGGATTTTCTACGTTCTGTAACGCATTTTCTCAATACGGAGCAAACTGCACTCGTACTCTTCTTGGCCCGTCAAATATTAATATCCACTACTCGTCTTTATGCTTGCCTTCCGCTTATAGACGCGTGTCTTATTGCAGTAGCGAAACGGCAAAAAGTTTCCGCCGCCGTGAGAAGAGCACACGCGCGCAATTTTGTGCAGAATTTTGCATCTGTCGGCGTAAAAATGCGGAAACACGCTCTTGCGACGACTCGGAATTGAAATATGCTTCGCTAAGATGACGTAGAATACTCCCTGGCGCGAGAGCGCAACAATGCGAATAAATTGGGAGAAAGAATATGCCATGCTTTTATAACGAAAAACACAAATGTTCCTTTATTCCGCTTTAATATATCGAAATGTACACACGTGTTCATTTTCTTACGGCAAAGGGGATCATCACCCCTGGGCTTCATCTATTTTACACCGCTGTTTAACAGAGGAAGCAGTTTCATGATGTGTATTATTAATTTTTTTAAATTTATTTTATATTGTTACATTGATTAGATGGAACATTAATAAAACAGCATCGAGTTGGATCCCAATCCCATTTTGTTGGATATTTTGAAAATTCACCTTATTATAAGAAGATTGACACAATCATTGGCTGAAAGAGAGAAAAACAATACTGGATTGTTATATTAAACATTTCTTTATGTAGTGGATAACTGAACTACAGTATATGAATAGAAATGACCTCTTTGAAATTTGCGCTGAGTTTTCGACCTGGCATTCCTCGGGGAATCCGTGTGGCCAGGAAGAGATATGGTGCGACACCCTGTATATTTCGTTGACCATTGAATACGAGCATCGCGATAAACAAGCAACGGCCATTACCCGTGGCACAATATGACGCCGTTTCGTTGTATTTACAGAGCGTTGTGAATCTCGTGGAGAGAGGAAAGGACGAAATAAAAGCGATTCCTACCCGCTCGACCTTCCCGCGTTTTCTCCTCTTCGCATTCGTTTCTACGAGGTACCAATGTGAATGATACAACCTTGGATAATCACGTGCAAATATCCAAGTGTATATACTGTAGCGAGCGAGGGTAAAATTTGTAATGGGGTGGAATTCTGAGAAGACTCGGCGATTCCTTGATAGTTAAGATATCCCTCCAAATGAATAAAAGAAATTTTACTTAGAAAAAGTTTATTTCTCTCAAATTGATCGAGCATTTTCCAGAGGAAAAGTTATGTGTATTTGTTGACTCGGAATATACGGCGTAAAACGGCGATATACAATTTGATATAAAAAGAAAAAAATGTAATTAAAGTGTACACAGAGAAAATAAATCTCGTGTACACCATGTAGCTTATATTTTAAAACAGCCGAATATATGTATACTCTGGAAATTTGTTAAAAATCCGGCCAGTTTTGTGCGACATGGTTAACAAACAGACAAGCGGAGAGAAAGTTAATTTTAATTATGTAGATTTCGCTTTATTTTCGCGAAAGCTGAGTAATGAACCCTCTGCACTTTTGTGGTTATACCATTTGCAACGCATGTCATAGATATATGCCCAGGGTTTTACCGGTTCCCGCAGTCGGAAGTGGAAGTGAATCCATTTCGCTTTTTCCACCGTAAGCCCAGGTCTGCATGGTACTTGCATCGCTCAGTGGACCGTTCGGAATAACATTGCGAACTGCAAACTGAAAAACTGGCGCGATGTAATCTGCTTTGTCATTAATCTTCGATTCGTTCTCACAGAGATGCTTTGACTACGAATACGTTTTTTAAAGCGTAACCAATGCTTTTTTTTATTATTCCTATGCTATTTAAAAGCAATGCGTGCATTGCGATTTGCACAGCACTCGTGGATTATGGAATTCGGGTTGAGAATGCATTCTTTCTTTGTGAAATGCGCTTTCGGAATTGGACCGTCGACTGAGGGGGGGGAAACTCGAGTAAGCGGCTCTTAGTCGCGCAAAAGCTCGCGCGGGAACGCGCGATGGCTCCCCGATGCAAAAGTATCTTTAATTTCTTTCGCCCCGACTTTAATGGCTGTTTTTCCGACTGGTGTAAACTTTCAAGTCGAGACAGAATTGGCAAAAAGAGTCTGCTCGGTAGAGAAGTTTTGCCTCGGTTATTTTTCTCGAGTATAATTTGTATCCCAGCGAATTTTACTCGAGGATTAATAATATAGGAAATCAAAGAACCTTTACGAGTAAATCTTTGGAAATAGTAACCTGTTATAAAATATGAGATCTTGTATGAGCGATTTTACTTCGCAGTTTCGCAGATTAAAAGATTGTGAACATTACGATAACTGCGTACTATTAATTTCAAGAAAAAGATATGATACTATATTCGCATATTTTTCTTGACTTTTTGGACCGATTATCGATATGCTCCACTTATCATCGCGAGTAGCTGACCGAGTGAAATTAGGCTCGATTCATTTTATTCTTCTAAGATTGTCCTCGATCGATATTTTGAGCTAATAATGAGATTTGCTAATCGATCGCGCGAATACACTGATTGGTAATCTGCATAGTAAATCTTTCCGTTTGTTTGCCGATCGGCAAATCGTAGCGCGACGTGCGCATCGTTTGATCAAACACGCAATAGATATAATTAATAGCACCGACTGTCGTGTTTACGTGAAATTACAGTGATAAATCCGCCGTATTTGCCGTACCGGAAATATTTACGACTATTCGGCTCGCGATTCACGACTCGTGATCGCGCGAAATAAAAATTAGGCGTTTTGATTTACAGCCGTGGCCTGAATAAATAGTCCATGCAACTGGAAATTGAGACCGTCGCGGAAAGTTCTTTCGAAATGACGTCGATTTTTTGACGGGAAAAACGAAATTATTATGTATTTGGCGTTCTTTTCTTTAGCCGATTTGTCTTTTAGACAATTTAGTTAATTCTTACTTATTGGAAGTCTATCGACATGGCCAGTCTATATATAATTATAATAATGTATAATAATATATATATTAACATAATAAGCGCCAAACATAATCTTTTCTTTTATTATTTATTAAATATTCTGATACACATGTCCTAGATACGTATCGGAGTATAAAAGAATATAATGTACGATGTCAGGGATGATTAGCCACAGAATTTATCATAACAGGAATGGAAACGTAGAATAGGATAATTTATTCGGGTCATTCGTTCGCCCGTGATAATAATTGCGAACAGTGGAAGGCGGCGATCGATCGATCATGCGCGAATTGCTCGACATTTACGATTTCGATTGAACACCCGGCAACCGCCTCCCTATCGATAAAACGACGGGGCGGTTCGCTGACTTTATTCCTCCGGTATCGTTTCGTAAACAAACTCCAGTATCGAAATGCCTCTCTGCGAGATATTCGACTGCGCGTATATGTACTGTCATAAACGGGCGAATTTCAGCGAAATTAAATTCTAGTATTGTCATCACGCATTCGGATTGAATTCTCGTCTATTTTTGTGTTATTGTCATTGTTGAGCGCGTGCATATTATTGCATGTATGTGGTACTCGTTTCGAAGAAACCTAATATTCGTAATAATCAATTTTGAAGCAAAAGCTAAAAAAACTCTCGCTTGCGTGAAATGTACTTTAAGAGTTCAAGATTGTGCTCTTAGATAACCGAAATAGCGGGTAACTGCGTTTTAAAATGCTCGAGCCATTTGTAATTAACTTCTTTACGCGACGCCGGGGATCGCACATAAATCAGAGACATTACGACGAAGCGTGGGAGAGCCACGTTTCTTGTGGGACGAGATCTTTATTTTGCGGTAAAATTCGCAAGCTCTGGAATTGCGAGCGTCAAGATTTCGCTCTTGCAATGAAATTTCGGTCGCGACAGTTTTTCACATAATTTCCATATGTGAAGGTAGGAAAGTAGTTTTCTCAAGGGTTGGAGCTAAAATACGAGAGTAAAAATCTTTGCATGTACTCTGAATATAATTAAAATATTTCACGCGCATTTAAATGTATATCACAATGATTTGTATGGCACTGTGATAAAATTAAAGAATAAATGATCGCGTTATTGTCTTTGAAAATTTAAAACGCTATTTTGTATGAATAACACGAGTTGAGAAAAATAGAACGTCATGACGCAACTGATAGATTGTCGTGAAGCTGTTTAGCGTTTGATACGTCTGACTAGTTTTGGCAGTAACCACTTGAATTTCCTGGGAAATTCCACCCCTAGGCAAGCCGAGCTTTCCACGTTCGAGTAATCGGTGAGAATTGATACGGACGGTGCTTCGATGTGGTTCGAAGTAGCTCGTCTCTTCGCCCGTTCCATTCGCATCGATCATCCGCGAACACGATGATTAATTTAACCTGCAGATCGCACGTCTCGCCGCGTGAGGAAGCCAAACTCCGAATGGGTGCTAAACGCGTATCGACAAGCTACTCGCGGCGAGTCGATCGCACCCGGTACATAATTTCGGATCTCCGCTTTCGTCAATCCAATGATCTCGGTTGAATGTATGCTATCGAAGCCCGAGAGTTCCATGTACTATCATGGTGGATGAGTTAGATGACGTGTCTACATCTGCTTGTACCCACAAATTGAATTTACTAATTATAAGACATGCTCTTCGATTCCGTTTAGCAATTAGATCATCGTGTAAAAGTTTGAAAAAAATAAAAAATTTTTGCATATTTTTTTTCATCTATTACAATGGTTTAATCTTTGATCCCTTCAATTTCCATTATGTATATGCAATTATTATTTTTAAAAACATGAGAGAAAATAAATTTTTTAAATAATATAAACAATATATTGGTATATACCCGTATATAAAGAGAATCAGGCTATTGACAGTTTTAGCGCGATACTTTTAGTGCGTGATTGAATTAATAACGTTTATTTCCGAAAACGTAATAAAATGTAAATGTTTAAAATATTTTTAATATCATTATAGATTTATTTTTGTGCTGAAGATGATTTCAAGTAGAGCTGAAACATTTTATTACATTTATAAATAAACATTATTATTAATTAAATCGCGTATTAAATACTGCATTGATTTTCAATAGCGTTATTCTCTTCTTTATATTGTTTTCGAATTTAAGAGTCTTTTTTTTACTTTTAATATAAATTTAAAAATATAATCAAAGCTGAAAAAGTTTACATGATTACAAATATTCATTATTCTAGCATTTTTGTCAATATTTTATTTACCATTTATTCTAATATGTTTCACATATATATCGTAATAATAAAAATATTGTGCAAAATAACGTGCGGTATTAATTTCGTCGAAACTTCGCGTATATTCCTTAATTGCGAAAAATTACAAACGAAAACACAAATCCTATAGAGGAGAGCCGAATGGCGATGCCGGTGTAATTAGCGATGAAAAAGGAGATCTGCGACGCGAGGTGTAAGGGGGAACGCCCGTTCGTTATTTCGGAAAAACAGACGGCGCCGGGAATACCGGAGATGTTATTGGACAGCAAATATCCGCAGCTAGAGGGAAGATTTCACCCTCGGTGTAACGCAATATGAAGTCACGCCCGGAAGCCCCACGATTGAGCAAAACCACAGACGAGCTGTGTATACGGATTGCTTCGAGTATATCCCGTGTCTCTAATAACATCGAGCAAGTAATAAGAGAGAGAGAAAGAGGGGGGGGGGGGCAAGGGACCGATTACAAGAGATATAAAATTAAAAGCAAGTTGTTGAGGATTATCTGCACTAATAACAACATTGTGCAAGACACCTTAGCGGACAAAATTAGCTTTTTTTGCAATTTTCTTTTAATAAATTTTATTATTATATATATATATATATAGAGAGAGAGAGAGAGATGTTTCTTATAAAATATATAAGTTTAGAATTAAGTTTGTTCGTACAGTGTTCAAAGATAAAA
This sequence comes from Trachymyrmex cornetzi, assembly GCF_001594075.2. Classification (NCBI taxonomy): domain Eukaryota; kingdom Metazoa; phylum Arthropoda; class Insecta; order Hymenoptera; family Formicidae; genus Trachymyrmex; species Trachymyrmex cornetzi. The sequence goes on from NW_017296059.1 coordinate 7,071,043, forward strand.
CAATTTTTTTTAGTTCGTTGATCTAGATGAGTCCTGCATCTAAATGAATTCCAAGTGTAGCGTCCTGTATGTTCGCTTTGTGAAAAACAAGACGACATTGCGGTTCGCGATCGAACGAACGAAACCACGGGACTACTTTTGTTTACGAACGAGTCGTATTACGAAGATATAAAACAAACAGCTTTCGGGATTCCCAGAATGGTTTACTGATCGATATAGTTTCCTTCGTAGCACGAGAACGTGGATCGAGGCAGCGCAGGTTCGTTCGAGAAATGCTGATGCATACAGAGAAAAGTTTCTTCTTTTTACGATTACCTTTCTTTTTAATCTTACGTAATCGTTCCGACAGTTACGTAACTTTACTTTCTCACGATAGGTATGAAAAGTTCTTGTACTTGCAGCATTTACAATTTATATATGCCCGAAGTTTAGAGCGCGTTAAAACAGACATCAAACATCCGGAAACAGATACGTCGTTTATTGCTTTAAATATGGATGGCTGCAGGCGTTCAAATTTTTTGTATAAAACTGTTTCAACTTTTTTTCATTGCTATTGTGTCTATATTGCAAGCCAGTTGCAAAACTCGTTTGCAAAATTTGAAATGAAGACACGGTGTACATACATATACGTATATATATATATCTGAAACCGTACAAGTCAAATTTTACTGTTCCGAGTTTCGTCTTAAAGCATTAATATCTGAGGCAGTGATGTGCTCTCGGTAATTTCTACTTCGCTGCATTTAGCCGTCGCGAGCGTGCGAAGTAAGGGATGATTCCACAAATTACAACGGGAGGTGGTTATCGCGGGCGCGGTTTAAACGGAGCGTAAATGCCGCGACGGCCGCGGAAACCACACGAATGTTCAGCATGCGTCGTAAGCACGACTTCCGGCTTCGGACACGTAATATAGATGCTGTCGATATTTTGATATGTATCGAAAGTATCTACGTTTCGATAGAGGAAGTAGAATATCATGTAAAAACAATATATAAAATTTGAGAAATGGATACATAAATTTACTAGTATCGATTTTATTAGTGATTGTGATAGATTTGGAAAAATGATAAACAATTCTTCTGAACTTTGCTATAAGAAAAAAAAATAAAATTATACAGTACCACACTGAAAGAAAAGATTGATTGCTGTAACAAATTAGATGGTTAAATATGGCATAGCATTTTTAATTAGCTGTAGCAACCAATTTTTGATTGCGTTAGCCAATCGAAATCTTATACTGATATTGCGGATAGGCTAATACAACCAACAATTGGCTGTAGCATCCAAAAATTGGCTGTTGCAACCAATTAAAAATGCTA
>NW_017296059.1:7072446-7213509 GCF_001594075.2 Trachymyrmex cornetzi
AGAGAGTTAGGATGATTTACTGACAGGCATTAGCAGTTTGGGCGGGAAAGCACGTTATATTTTCAGCTATTATCACCGTAACGTTAACACGTTGGCGTCAACCGGCAGAACGGATCGTTCCATTATTTTATTACATCATTCCATTAGTCCATTACTTAATCGCGGAAGCCGCGATGTCGAGGGATTATATCTCGGAATCGGCAGGAAATGGATGTAATAGCACGCGCTGCTGTACGTTATTATTTCGTGTCGTGGGTAATTGCGGAACGATGCGCAATCAGGTTTCCATTTAAACGTACGAAAATACTCGCTGTTAAGAGTACTATCTATCGAGGATATATATTTTCTTAATTAGATAGATTTTCGAAAGAAGAGAAAAATTATTTTTATTTTAATATCGTGCGAAAATATTGTACGATAAGGAATGTTATTAGTTATTACCCGTACTTGAAATTTGTATTTGCGTTAGTAATAAACGATGTAGGAATTAATAAGAGTGATTACTCTATATAAAGTTGGTATTTCGCAAACCATGAGATTAACAATTTCAAGCGAATACGCGCCGCTTTATTCTTCATCCACGGATTCTTTGAATATTTCGAAGTAGATTTTTCTTTAATGAAAGTTTTTATGCCAGCATTTTTCCACAACTCTGTTACAACTTAAATATTTGGGTTCGAGGGAACTCGAAATTAAGATTGAAATTATTATAATGAGCAGCCATGTATTACCAATTTTTTCAAAAGTTAGAATTTTGTTTATTTCCTATCATCATTGTTGGTCGATATCGATAACCTCGTATCCGCCGACAGACAAGACTGACGTCAACGTCATCATTCTCGATAACGCCATCATCGATCGATTTTGACGCCACGATGACCCCAGAGGGGTCAGCCGCTTGACTGACATGACGTTTATCGCCTCGCGTGGCTTCGACATGACAAGTCAGCTATTCAGTATTCATCCTTCGTTTCCATACTAAACTTCTCTTCGTCCTGCTTAACATGGATATGAACTTTTGGGGAGTCGGAAACCATTTCTTAGAAAAAGTACAGGGAGGCTTCCCGTGTACAAAACTAATTATTTTAAAGTTGTTAAACCTAAAGAAGATTTTATGAGAACTCAGAATATTAAAATTGCGAAAACTGATTGTATTAATATTTATTTATATATGTATTCATATTTATAATATAATAATAAAAACAGATTAGAGAGAATTAATTAATAGTATTAATAGTACTAAAAATTACATGATATTATTGAGATATCATTTATGTTGAAATTTTGTGGTATAAAATGGCAACTGAGTTTATATTCACCGTTGGTCTATTCGGTAAAATGTTAACCGTCCGTCAAAATTGCCAAGCGAGGCGCAAAACCGCGAGATGTTGCTTGTTGTAACATTCAGCACGTGCGACCCACTTGTCGGCGGTAGATGATGAGGAAGGATCCCACAGGACTCGCGGCATTCCGGAGACAAATGTGCCTCACGCAAGCCTGCGAGACGAATTCAACGCGTTTCTTCCGGGTCAAGAAATCCTCGATTAGAAGTAAAAGAAACCTGGAAAATGTTAAGTTTACGGGATAATGCGCAAGTGGAAAGATAGCCTATATATGCAAATTTAAATGAAATATCGCATACTTCTCCAACTTTGAAGATTTGATACTAGAAATTTGATCAAGTCGCTTTGTGAATTTTCAAAGTATTCGACATTCACGTCTTTCTACATCCGGGAACATATGTCGATTTAATAATGCCCCAGTCATCTTTTCAACCTTTGATAATAGACTTAGAAAAAGCATTTATTAAACGAGCTTCAGGCGAATCGGAGTCTTGCTAGGAGTCATTAGAGCGGGAAAGCGGGGAAATGTTGCGCGACACTTAGCACGCGCGCCCCATTTTCCCGTAATGGACGACGAGAAAGGGCTCGTAAGACCGAAGGGTTGCCCGGGTAGGTAGTAGCGTGTAGCTACATAAAAGCCGACGTGTACCTCGCGACGGAATGCTTAACCGGGATCCGAGTTCTCTTTGGACGTGAGAGAGTATGATACGTCGTACGTATATATGGAGTGCCTCGAATAAGCGTACAACATTGATGAAACGCGGAACCGGAAACGAGTAATAATATGTTTTTCAAATCTAAAATCTCTCCTTGACTTTTGAAGATCTTAATAGCTACTTTACCTGCACGCAACGATCTCGTTCAAATCTTTCCCATTTTCGATATTCACAATTTTTTTGCAATTTTTAATTAAATATTCCATGTACGTTTTTTAATTTCCCTCTTTAACTTCTTTTAATTTCTTTTAATTTAAAATCCAAATTTCAAAAATTCTGATCATACATGCCGGTATGCACATGGATCTTGATTTTCCTTCGTATTCTCATCAGTATCTTTGCCAATATCTTTGTATCGTTCCCTATCGCGTGCCGACAGGAAGTGAAAAAAAAGAAGGGATAAAGAAGATCCCGCATAACTTAACGTCACTATATAATTTCATGAGGCGGCGACTTTTTGCGGAATTTCGCGTCGGGACGTTCCATAAAAATTGCGCCGCGCCGTATTCCGGGGCATCCCGCCGTGATAATCGTTATCCTTCGTTGGAATACAGGTGTTCTTGCATCCACCATCTCCCTCCATCCTCTTCGGCGGATTCGCAAAACGGTAGGCGAGGCTGAGAGCGAGCGCAGAGCAGAGCAGAGCAGAGCAGGAGGAAAAGGGGACAGAGAGAATTCTTCGGGGAAAAGTCGAGGAGGTCGTTTAACGACATGCCATACTCTTCGTGCTTGGCATGCGGGCCTTATTATCCCCTGACGGAGGGTTTCCATAAGGCGCTTCTTCCATGGAAATGGATGGAGACGTCCTCGCGAGAGGATAAAAGATCCCGCTGGTGCACAGGATTAGATCTTTCGTTTTTATCGTCCTATCGAATACATCTGGATGTTGGGAGCTTGAAGCTGTCTTTCTAGCCTTTATTTTGATCTCTGTAAAAAAACTTGAATAGAGTCTTATTACGAAATAGCTCCCGAGTAACATAATGGCTAACTATCTGCTGTAACTTTATAATAGATTAATCGAATATAGAATGGTATATACAAATTATAAAAATTAAAAATGATATAAACACGATACTGATATGAAAAATATATAATATATACATATCTAACATTAATAAATTTATGTATGTATACATAGTAAATATGTATGTATTCCTAAAAGAAATGTAGTCTCAAGGTATTCCAGGGTTTTCTATTTCAATCTTCATGAAAAATTTTTCAGTCTTGAATGCTCTTTACTTTGCATAAACTTTATCAAAAGGAACTGTTAATGAAACCATGGTTCTCTCGGCGGCAATTTATGCATCCTCTGAACGTTACAGTTAAAATTGAGAAATTCTTAAAAGAGGTGGAAACGAGGACACTATCATTTCACCTTGGACTGTTAAAAATCAACGGCGCCCAAGGCTCTCGTTTACGGAACGGGAATTAATCGCTTATCCGATTACAGGAAATCCTTCCTCGATGAAGATCAGTCGTGAAAATGTCGGGGTGCGCGTAATCACGGTGTAGACCTTAACGAGCGCTTTTACGAGCTGCATCCTGCCCCCTGTGACACCACCGCACCGTCCTATAAAGTCTTTCTTATCTTCTCGGGGATGAAATGGAAAGAGGGGGTAGGCAGGGGAAAATTTCTCACTTTACCCGCTAGGCTGCGGCAGCGCGTTACACCCTAATTAGATGGTAATCGAGTGCAATATCATCGCGCCACCGCATCGCCCTGGTCGCGATGTAAGGAGTTTGCTCATTTTACAACGTCTTTCGAGTAGGGCGAAAAAGAAATGTTCAGGACCCTATTAGTTAGGGCTCTAATCACGCGGTAATGAGGCGGTAATCCTGAAAGACATACGGGGACTCCCACGGGGTATACAGCCACGTCACCTAGCAACCGTTCCTTCCAGCGAGAGCTGCCACGTGGCCGTTCGTTATCTTGCCACTGGCTGTAACGAGGCCGACTTAACAGCGCGAGCACGTCATATAACGTTCGCGCGCGCGCGCGCGCGCGCGCAGCCCGTCGGGATGCCCCGTTTCCATTTGTCCTAATCAGCCATAAGTTCAGGATACTGTTTGTAAGGCGTAATGAGAGTTGCCACTGGCTTACCACGCCGCATCTCTCGGTATTAACTACTAGAACCACATTCTCGACTCGTAAGTTTCGCTGCAATTCACAAGATAAAGGTAACTCAAATTTCGAGATGTAATAGATACCGCCTGACGGATTCCGGTAGAAACTGATATCTTATTTCTAATCCCTTTAGTATAATAAAAGCGTTCATCTTCAAGAGAAGCACCTTAAATTTAATTCTTTAAGGGGCGTTTTAAGGCGTTTCTGCACACCGTAGACGTTCTGAAAGATTTTCTGATTCATCTCTTTTATTTACAAGCAGTTACACAGTTGCAAATACTTTGCTTTTTTAAAACTATATTTATGAGTTTTAATCGGATTGCTAAGCAAAAGAGCAAATTTGCGGCAAACCAGAGCAAAGAGTGAGATGAATTTGCGTACTTCCAATACAGAGCGTACTCTTGGAGAAGGATTATTTGCCTTCAAACTCGATCATCGATTTACTTACCCTTAGAGGCGACGCTCGAGACAAGGATGATGATCAAAGAACGTGTCTCTATCTATGCAATTATAACGCTTTGATGTCGTTTTTCTTTGTTTGTCGTCACAGCCGAGGCATGAATATCTCTATTAGCCGCCATCAGAATAATCGTTCAGCGATCCAAGACCTTTGATTATTTGATTGGCCGCCACACGGAAATCCATTATTTAATCTTTCGCAGAAAGGAACTGGAAGAAAGGTACATCCCACGCGGAAGTTCCCACGAAGGATGACGGGAAAGTTCACGGCTATGTACACGGGAATGTGTGAGTGTACGGATCTGCGTCCTACACCAAGTTGGTTTAAGCTACAGAGTGTCTAGCGTCCTATAACCCACGCTTGGGTGCATCAATGCCAATTGGAATTCATCGCGTTTTGGGTTTAATTGAATTTTCTCTTTTTCAATGCCGTAACCACTTGAAATGGTAAAAATATATTATATACACGTATAATTGAATTCTCATCCATTTCGTGTCTTTCAATCAAAATCGGAGTAAATAAATATCTAATCTGCACTTATCAAGATTGATATTCTAAAAATTACATGACCGTAGATCCGAGACGATAACACGCGATCGCGATATTCGTCTTTCTCAGTCGCTTTTAGATTCACCTGGCGGATTGCCATAAAATGGCATTCCGAGAAAATGGTCTGCGGATGGAAGGGAAGGACGGAAGGATAGACTGGAGTCCTTTATCCGAGGAAACTATTGCGTGGCTGCTTGATATTCTCGCGAGAACCTAGTACTCGGACCTGAGGCTCGAGCTTAAACGCGGCATATCGCATTTCGTTTCCACGCAAATCGCACATTACCCGACCGACGAGATTGCCGCCACGCAACGGCTTGATTTAAATTCCTCGAGAGGATATTGCACGTTCCCGGCTCTTAATCGGCCGCAAATTTGTGCATCCCCTCTGCCGCGGCCCCCCGGGGGTCCGCCACGTTCTTTCTCCGCGTCGCAATTATTTTAACGGCTCGGAACTTTCGTGGCTAAAACCGATAAACGCTCGACAATGTCGAACTATGTACTATTACTTTCCAACTATTACACCGGCTGTTCGACGGCAATCACATTAGTTCTTGACCCGGGAACGATAACGCGGATAACCATTAGAGTTCCATATAAACATTTCTTTTCTACAATATATACTGTTAGACTACAGGGCTGCACCGTCTTAGATAGTCTGAAAAATTGTATTACCTTCCTACGCTAACGAATAATTGTATTACTGTTCCCATTAAATACGATAAATAATTTCTTACTTTTAATTTCATTATCACACAATCTCGTTTTTATATTTTAAAAGTATTATCTCGGAGATTATCTCGTGTCGCCACAATTCCGCTGAAATGTGCAAATGCATAAATATCCATATTCGCGTTCTATTGTTCGGCTTTTAGCTTGAATTTATTTCTTGAAAGTTTTTTTTATCATTCGCAGCTTTAAAGCACTCGATACGTCGAAACGCGATAAACTTGGTTCGCGTCGCTTAAGCCGTGCGATCGCCTCATTTGTGAGGTTACTCGCCGGAATAAACGGCGGAAATGTTCCCTCGGCTTTTTCTTGTTTTCCTTCTTTCTTTCTTTTTTTTTTGCGCGCTGCGGGGGAAATTACATATCGAGAAACCGTCGAATCCGTTCGCAACGGTTCTTTTATTGGTCGAGTAGGCGCATTTGCGCGCGCGCTCTCGAATCCGCTCGCGCGTCGGTGAGGATTTTGACGAGAGAGCTTTCCCTGTCGGATCGAGAGGCCTGCCGTTCGCCATCCGCTCTCACGCCCGAAAGCTCGGAGAGCCCATTCCCTCCACGAAGAGCTTTCCTGCAAGCGAAGCAACCAAAGGAAATGGCAGCGCGGCAAACTGACCCATCCTACATTGTCGCTTGTATTTCGGTATTTTTGCTGACATTAATTTCTAAAAGATTGTCTACAAAAAACTTCATTGTGAGATTATTATCTTCAAAATATTATCATGTAATCCAGTACCTTTAATCTCCTTTAATGTTTTTGCGTATTTCGCATATTTAATTAAAATCCGATTGATTGTTTAGTAACTTTCAATCGATTTGCTTTAATATTCTAACGAAATGAAAGACAATAGAGTTCGTTAGTGTACTCTTGCACAATAAAAAGCTTACTGGGCACGTTTTTACATATTTATAGATTGATTAAAAAAGATGGCGAGGATTAGTTTTTAATGTAACATTTTTCTATTGAATATCAATTATCTGAAACAAATTTTTGAAAAACACGTCCTCTAATATAATTTTATTTTTAAATAAAAATATCCACTATTTGTATTATTTTGTTCACGTAAATTCATTGAGAGTGAGACAGACAAAGAGTCACTCTATTTATCTTAGTGTGTTCGGTTTAAACCAACTATCAGAAACTATCAGAAACGCTTAGAATTCTCTCGCCGATTTCCATTTCTCCTTCTTCGAGACACAGCATCCCCTTGAGCGTCCTTTGAAGTCATTCTTTTCCATTTCCAGAGTGCCACAGGGCCGTTTGAGCCCTTTACATATACCCTGACGCTCCGTATGCAGGCTTTATTTGTGCAGGCTGATAGAGAGAGAGAGAGAGAGAGAGAGAGAGAGAGAGAGGAAGGAGCCACCTTCAACTTCCATAAGGCGATCGCGCACACGGCACGGCACGGGCGCGGTTCAGGCGGGGGAGGTTGCGCGAGGGTGGCTGGCCTCCCAAAGCCTCGGGGGTGGAAGGGCCGGGTTGAGTCGGTCGTTGAGGGCTGGAGGATGATGCCGTGGTCCCTGGATCGATCCCGGGGCTACGCCACACACTACCATCACTACTACTATTGCTCCAACTGGCAGCACCCCGACCCGCTGCAACCACCGAGCACTGGCTAACTACCCCCCTCGCAGACATATACCGTATACGTACACGTCATACACGTCATACACGCCATACACGCACACACACGTATGAATTGCTCCCCGTGCGTGATCCCTCTATGCTGCGTTAGCGTGTCGTCGCGACACGCTCGAGCGTGTCACGCGTGTGCGCCGACTCATGCATAGATATCAAGTGCACGCGTCCCCCCGGGGGGCAGACGGGGGATGATTCCCAGCGCCGGCACCAGCACCAACACCGATATCGGTACCGACATCGTCGCGCGTACATGCGCGCGCGGGCATCGATGGTGTAGTAGAGGGTGTGAATGTTTTACGTGCGTGTCGAGTTTAACTCCGGTAAAGTGGATGGATGAATAGATAGATGGATAGGGAAGGTATTATGATAAAGAAATTATGCTAATGAAGATATTACAAAGAAATTGCGAACTCCTGGTGTCGCACGGCTTTAGATATTTAATCTTTGTTCTTCAGAGACAATGGCGCATACCGGCGGAGATATTAAATATTTAAAATGGAAATGAAATACTTGCATAGAAGAACGACGTGGAGTACAATTAAATATTTAAATATCAAAATGAAAGAACTTAGAGCGCATTAAAGATTAAAATTTAATTTGAATATATTTTTGAGCTCAAAGTAGGGAGACCGACTGGTCTCTGCGAACCCTCTCATTTTTAAATTACTACAGTTTCCATGCGCGCCTTCTGCGGGGAATAATCCAGATGGAGAAGCAGGTGTTCTTCGACTTGGGTTTGTAATTCCCCCCCTTTCCTTCTCTTTACGAGCAGAAATTCCAAACCACCGATCTCGCATTGTGAATCAGCCGTTGGGGCGGTATTTCGAGAAGGTTTCAATCATCGCCTTACATCCATCTTCACGGCGTTATTATATATCGATCTGTTTTTTGAACAGAAAAAAATCCAACGGTATTCGGATACGTGTCGTTGTTGATCACACGTTTTAGAATGATAAATAACCGAATGACAAGTTAATTGCAGACTGTCGAGATGTCCCCTCTGAGTTCTCCTAATATTGATGAGTTTATGGTCGACGTTAATGAGACATGCATTTGTGTCATTGATGAAGGATAATCTCGATCCATTTCCGCGCATTATTAGTTAACAAGAGGCTTTTAGCTTCTTACAGGGTCAATCTCAAAGTCTCAAGATTGTTTTCCCATCTTGAAAGAAAAACTTTGTGACGAGTTAATTTCGCGACATTGCCATAATGAATATTAATGAGACACGTAGATACTCCCCGCGTTTGAGAATAGCACAATTAATTTTTTATTGTTTTTTAAATTTATTCGTTATGTCGATATTCGTTTTCAGTGAGATAAACTTTACGAGATTGTCTGTAATCTTTTTCGCGTTTTAGTTTTCACAAGTTTCGTAATCTACCGCAATCTCTAAAACCGACCATTTCTTCGAAGAAACGCATAAAAAATTTATGCGAACCTCGAAATTTTCTCGCCGAGGCAGAAGTGTGCCGGTCGGATTTACCTTGATGTTGTTACGTGACATGCTTCGAAACGCAAGAGATCGACCCGCACGAAGGCAGAATAAGTCGGCGGCGGGGTGAAAATTCCCGGCATTAAGTCGCCGCTAATTCCCACGAAGACAATAACACTTCTTCTTCGTAGGCGTCGTTCTAAGCCCTGACCGAGCCATTTCGTGGTCTAGATTGTCGGAAGTTACCTCATATTTATCGCGGCCATTGCATAGGATGCTATAGGAACGAAGGGTGCAATGAGAGAGTCCATTCCTTTCGAGTTTTAAGGCTGAAAGAATTATTTATTCAACTCTCCGCCGACATTGTTGGATTTTAAAGGCATATTAAATAGTTTTATTGTGAATTCTCTAGTAGATCAATTTAAATCCGTAAAAAATACAATCTAACTTCTGTGATAGTAAAACTCATTAAAACTTTTATAAGTGTAAACATTTTTTATTGCCGATGGTTAGAACAGCTTCACTTATCGAATGAAAGTTTGAATCGAACGTAATATATCGGCGTTTATAAATGTGTATTATATATTAGTGTTACGTCTATCGGTATAAAATGTTTTATTCGATGTAATGAAAAGCTCAATAACGCCAAGTCAAAAGTGACGAAGCTTCGCTTCGAAGGGTTAGTGTCGCGGAATAAATGCGACACTCACGGCGGAAACACGGAGACCGCGATCATTGAACCGAAAGATGAAAGCTAGTGCGTTCATCGAGGCATTATCCGTCCACTTTGTCGTACGCCGCGAATTACTTAATCGACTCGAACTTCTTCAATGAACTTGACAACGGCAACAATTAACGACGAAACGATTTCCGCAAGTTTTCCGAAGATGTTAGATAAGCGATACACTGCGCAGTAAGAGAAGTGGTGCAAGGATGTAATTCTGCAAGGACAATTCCGACAGGGAATTCCGAATACACCACGAATCGCAATCGCTCGCGGCTTTCGCGGCGACCAGATCGAAACTTCGTCGCGAAACTTATGCGACGCGGAATTGCGGTGCTCACCGTCACGCGAGAAACTGCCATCTTTCGATGTGTAGTTTGGTAAGAGGATTTCCGTCTTTGCGCGAACGATGCACGCCAGACGCGTTCAATTTTCTGCTTTTGTCCGCCCCTAATTACAAATTTCGTAGCTATAATATTGTTAGAAGTTGACGTGCGCTCGCGCCTCGCTTCCTTGGTTCCAACGTTTGCGTTTCTCTGTTAATTCGCTTAATAATATAATTTACATCGTAATAAACCTTTCACTCTCTCGACGCGCCATAAACTTTGTCCGATATTTCTTTGTATGCTGGATAATTCAGCGCTTGTAAGGAGCTTGTCCTTCTCGCTGATTAATGATGGTATATTAAATCATTCATGCTGATACAACGCATATATTTCGTATAACTTCTAAGTACATCGATAAAAAAGTATTAATAAACTCTCATGCATTTAGCGATTGGATCGAATTGGTGGTTGAAGTAACAAGAATAATAAGAGCCAGCTTTTAATCTGCAACTTCCTGACACTTTGCCGTGCTGCCTTTATCGAGTTAAGCAAGGTGGATTATCAAGAGCGATACACTTCAACCGGCAGTCCGCATAGTCGAGCAGGCGTGCTAGATAACGGGGGAGTCTGCTTCATTATCTAATTTAGTGCCACCCCCGAGGACGCTTGCGGCACATCGGCTAACCTATTCGATCCTTTTTCGCCCTGAGGACCCGAGGGATCTGGGATAATTTAAGTCGCATCGAGCGGGTAACTCTCACTGGTGTACGCGCGGCAAACCAACTTAAATATCTAAATTTCTTCGTGCCACCCCCGAGGAGAAATTCGACGAACCGTCCTTTCGGACGCTGCTATATATTTTGGTGAAAAAGAACGGACGTGCTTTTTTTTTTTAGCTGAATAATCGAGCAGGGTAGAAAAGCTTTATCCCTCTCTTGCCATTTTGTACATCTTCATTTCTCTCTGAGCGAGTAATACTATATGGAAACTAGGAAATGCGGTGGGAAATTTGTGGTTAGAATATCGAAATGCCAAAAGCACCACAGTCGGAGGATGTTAATTAGTTTATTTTCCCGTCGGCAGAATAATGTCCCGATTATTGACTTCATTCTGAATCACGGGTTACGCTGATCGAGCATGTAATATTCATCGTGTATGGCTTCTCTATCATAGGCAAATGTAAATATTAACATAATGCTCTCAAACACAATCTATTCTCCGATCAGGGCCACTCAAGAGTAAAGATAAGCGTGAGAAGGTACGCGGTCGTAAAATTTTGTGGAAATTTTGCGCGGAAAATTATTAAATTAATTATTATTATAAATGATACGACGAAGAATAATATTAAATGACATGATTTTATAGAGAATAATTTTTGTAACATACGTGGTTACAATTTTGTTAATTAATGAATTTAAATTAAATTGGTTTCTGACAAACATTATTAAATCAATTACGAGATACTTATATAGAACAGACAATTTAAAAATAAAATATGTGTACATCTTACATTATTATTTTAAACAATAATTCGGTCATCCTTGCAAATCACGAGGACACGAACAACTGTAGTATTTCAGTATTGGATGAATTGGTAGTCGGGAAAGTCAAAGGTGATTCAATGTTCGCAACACAGACGATATTGGATGCCACGGATAACGATGAGGTTTGAGGCCACGGCAGGAATACGTATGTTAACGCTATACACCTACACCTGGAAGAAATTTCACGGATCGATTTATCAATGTACATACATCGCTCTGTCTGACATTTATTGAGGAATAAAATACTTGTAGCGATCTTTCATACCGAAAGTAATAATGTTTATTGAAAGAGTACTTTGGAGGATCGTTAAATGCGAGCATGAAAATTATTTGGTGCAATATTTTCTGGCTAATTTCATTAAGAAGCGTCTTGAAATGTGTGTGTGGCGGTTTTCGCAATCGAATTTTCAATTAAGTTGCCAGTCAATTCCAACCTGTTTCGCAGTTTCGCAACTATCTATGTTGCACTTAATAAATCCGTTACAGAGCGTTACAATATGCCGCTCGAAAATCGTTACCTTCACCTGCGAGGATTTCTGAATTGAAATGTTCCGACCTTATCCGAGTTATCTTTGCAAGCATGTATGGGAATCTTTCAAGGAGATTCAACTCTTCTCTATCCTCTTATTTCCTTAAGAATTTTAATAAGGAATTTTTCCGCGATATATTACGGTGAAATTTTACACGGGGTATTCACATTCCACAGTTTTTAAAAATTATTTAATCAGTGGACGCAGTATTAAATCTTGAATCGTCGACGAGAAAGCTTGAGGCGTGGCTTTGAACTATATACATGCATTTGTATTTCACAGTAACTTGCTTATGAAGCTGAGTACGTGTCTGCGTGCATCCATTTCTACGGGTAAATGGCGAACACGATTTCCGAGCATAATTTCCTCGGATTACGTTAAACCCAAACCTAGGTTGCGTTTTACTGAGAGCTGTCGAGCTCTCGAACCGAAGTTGGAGTTGCCGAACCGAAATAAAGCGAATACGACGTAATAAAGACATTGGCAACAAATAAATGCATATCACTTAGTTAAACTGGAACACGAAAATATTAAAATCTGAAAAATATTCGTCGTAAACAAACAATTTAGTACAAAGTAATCTCAAAGCATAACATTGTGGAGATTTTGTATGTAATTTTGCCATGCACATCGATCCTGTCTGTTAAATTGTGTTACAGTGTAAATAAATTTAGTGTATCACATATCATTGTATTACAAACATGTTAATTATCTTTATCGCATGGTTTTAATTACGCTTTACGAAATGTCGAAACTATAAAATACATTAATAGAATAAATAAATTGAAAACACACACGCATACTAAGGAGATAATTAAAATAATAGCAGTTGTAATAAATAATGGAAGATTTGTTGAAATGTAGGATCACCGAGTGGAAATTATCGATCACTGAATTATTATCACGGGTGGATGATTATTAACGGCCATGTTGCATCATTACCAGCTTGTTGACGGATCAGCTATACCTCTCTCGGCTTGTAAATCTGGCTATAGCTGTTGAGGAGCAATAATACAATTACAAACTATTGCGCCAGTTCCAGTGATTTACTATTTGGATTATTGCAGATTTGCATATCCGGCGACATCGATACACTATCGAAATCGCCCGTTGCTGAATTTTCAACAAATGTTTTACATATATACATCGCATAAGCATGAATGCGAGCGCGATAGGTACGGAAGAGAATAAATTAGGGAGACGCTATAATTATTGTGTAGGGGTGTCAAAGAGTCGAAGGGAACATATCATTATATTCAATAATATATATATACAATAAAATATATATACAAAATCTATGCAGTCCGTTAGTTAACGTAACTAATTCTTGATACAATTTTTATTTCACATTTGTGTAGAAGAGCACGTATGTGATTGAATGAAAAAAATGTTGTTGATATTGTGAAATAAATTTCAAGCGGATTGTATTTAATCGCAAAATTGCATAAGCGCTCAACGACTAATGCCAGCGCCATTTCTGTATATAACGGTTATATCGGCGCTTTCACGAATCCGATGATACGTCGATAATATTGTTAAGCTTCAAAAATCGCGCATCGCTGTTGACGTTGATAAACGACTCGAGCCAAATAAATGCGAAATCCATAATCGGGCATTTACCCGGTAAGCCTCGAAACAAAATTTGTGCCCGCACTGGTCGATCATTAGGATAATTGAGTAAACATCGCATATAAATAAAACTAATTGGCGCACACACAAATTTACCGTTCAAATAATTAAGTCTGAAATGATCGGCATTTTCAAACAAGATCATTTCTACGCTTTAGTTAAATATTGAAAAGATTCGAAAATCTGTATCGTCATTATTTAAATATGAAAATTGCTTGTTAATCAGACTAACATTGAAAGAGAATTGATTTAATAATCGCATACAAACGAGATGGATTTTAAATTACGATTACTCGGAAGCTTTTTCAAATAATGTTATTATACCTTTGTACCGTTTTATTGGTTTGAACATCAAGATTAATGTGTTTCAAAATCTAAATTTAAAGTTATCAATATTTGTGGAAGAGTATTTGTACTGTCAATGAGATTCACAGTAAAACTCGAATTCTATATAGATTTATTTTTCATTGCATATGCATATATATACATATATATAATAATCCATCATCGAATCTAGCTCAGACAAACGAACGCGCTATAATATTATAACGAAACGACGCTGACGCCGATGACGGCGACGCAGCTGGTTGCTTAACGACGCTGCCGTCGCGTTTTGCGGTCGCGTTATTGCATCCGCGTCGTTTCGTCTCATTAGAACAACGATGGCCTGTACGCAGCTCACGGTGCGCATCGATCCATCATCAAAGCGTCCCGCAATTCCGTCGAACAAAGTTGGACCGGATGATAGCTCGAGCTTCCTAGTGGCGCATTCGTTCGCCTACGTCCACCAGACCGGTCGTAAAGCCGGCTGCGTGTATACATGGGTCACCGTTCTGTATGCCAACGACATTTCCACGTGTGCAGCTACATCGGATTGCCTTGTGGTGGTTCCGATGCGCTCGTACAGTCGGGATTTATCGATCTCCCCTCTCGATACCATTGCGCTCCTTACCACTCACCCTTATCTGCCCGCAACTCGCCTTTCTTATCTCTTAGTTTCCACAATAAGCTTTTTATTAAATTGTTTTCTTTATATACTGATGCTGTAAGGATATATCTTATTTCTGTTAACAATAAAAATTTTACCGTGCATTTGGAATTCAACAATAAGGGATAGAAATAATTTGGCCCTAACGGTCAAAGCTAGATCTTCAATGCTTAAATAATTTAATTTGAATCACTATATACTATTGTATATATGTACATGCATATATACTATATTTGTAGTCATTCGAATTGCGCGCCGAATTGATTTTTCGGACTTATAAATACAATTAAACTACTGTAGTAACATCACGAATTAAATTGACAAGCTATTTTAATAATTTGATGCTCACTCTGGCATCCTGTTAAGAAGATGTTAATATTCTGCAAAACTGTAAATAAATTTATTGCGAGAAAAATACCAAGATGTACGATCCAGTAAGATTCTTATTGTTTATATTACATCTCCTGAGAGAAAGACGGTTTTTCATACATACACTGATTATTGCGAAGAATATTACCAAGGCTTCGGTAGTCTAAGGCTGGTATTACATTTGTCGTACGACAAAGATTTTAAGTTCATTGATTGGTTATAGGACAGAGAGATCCGACAACTTGTCTTTCTTACAGCCAATCAATAGGCTTGAAATGCGTTGTACGACAAATGTAATGATAGACTAAAGGCTTAGGACGCTCGTACGAAATACAAGAGATCCAGGTTCGACTCTCAGTCGAGGTAATATTTTTCGCAATCTATTTACAGTTTATTAGTATATAAACATCTTAACAGAATACCTGATGGAGCATCAAATTATTAAAATAACTTGTTAATTTAGTTCATGATATTACAGTAGTTTAATTGCGTTTATAAGTTTGAGAAACCAATTCGGAGCATTAAGGTCATTACTTCTATTGTTTATTTTTATTATTTGAATAATTATTTGGATTCAAATCAAATATTGAAGATGTTCGATAATTAAGTTTTTATTTTTGGACTACAAGGCAATAGTTCCACAATGTTTTCTGGTTTAATAATTTTCTCAACAATTTGTTTAGTTTTTACTGTAAACGAAATATTTATTAATTCGTTAGTTATGATACCGAAGAAGACCCTGAATAAGGGTCGAAACGTTTATACTGTAATTTTGTTTTATAAATATATTTTTTCCACACAAATTGTATCGCACTGGGTCATTTTATGATCTATTATTTCGAGTTTTTTATGAAATGAAATCTTGAAACTATTTTTTGCCTATTATTTTACTTATTTATATATTTAGATTTGGAGATATTTAATTCGTTGGTTGTCATAGTCCGTACGTTCACTGCACGTTTCACACTTTCTATATAAATTGTTTGCTATATATTTCTCGATACATACATGTACCGCACTTGAAGCAATTTGCCCCCGAGGCATAATAAAATCTTCATTCTACACACTTTTTCTTTTTCCCCTTTTCTTTCTTTTTTGACATTTAACCTATCCTGCTCTAGTGAGTATCTCTATTTATCCAACCGTTTTATCGATCCACGTTTGTCTGCGTCTCTTTTTACTTGTTCCACTTCACTCTGCTTTACACTTCATTCACTCTTGTTTCTCCATATCTATACCAACCTTCTAACTCTTTTTTTTTTTCATTTTCTCTTTCTCCTTTTTCCTCTCTTTCTCTCCCTCTCTCTCCTCTCTTCCACTTTTCATGTTATTCATCTATATTTCCCTGTCGACGAGTACAAGGAGCGGAAAAGTCGCTAATGTCGGACGCACATCGCTGGTTTCATGGGTCGCCTGTCAAACTGTACTCGGGGATTTCCTTTTCCCGCGGGAGTGAGCGCACGCGACATGGCGACATGGCGTGTCGCAAGCCGTTTTGTTCTGTCATATTGTCGGGGACTATCTCGCCGATGCGTTTTGACGACCGCGGCCCGTCCCATGCACGATCCGAGCGGTTCCGGTTCCCTCGGGTATCCGGCAGTTCCGTTTGTTTCGCTCCCTCTTCCCTTCTCGTTCGCTCAACGCGTCGCATTTATCGTGCTCGTTGCCGTTGAGCGCAAACGCGACACTCGGATCGCGCAACGCGAAATCACACAGGAATTTAATTCGGCGCTTAATTCACTCCGCCCCAAAATGCGTTACGGATGTAACCAAGCGTCGATTCTGCATAAATGATTCGCACTGCAAAATCGAGCAAATTGAATTTTTTTTTTTGTTATTTTTTATTATAGAAAATCGTGTGAGATTATATAGAAATAAATAAAGCAGATTGAAGAACACTTTCTTTCGTGTGCTCTAACGCTAAAGTTAATTATCTTTCACTAGAGAAAGAGAGACTAGACATCAGATATATCTTACAAGGTGATCGATCATTTTTCTCCCCTCTCCCCTTTTAAACTCTTTTCAATTTATCAAGTCTTAATATACAAGAAGGTATTACAAAAGCGTCATAAATTCATCTGAAATTTTTCGTCCCGTGAGAATTAATAACGTCTTTAGAACTCTTTCCAGGTTTAATCCTTAAATAAATGATGCTTCTGTTTAATCGATCTGAACGATCTTTCCTTCAAATATCGCTTGTCGACTCGCGAAGTAAATCGTGTCCGAAGGCATCTCTTTCTTTATTTTTCATTTTTATGTTTTCTAAGAATCTTTATTTTAGACCGCATATGTTTTTTTATTAAACTACTCTAGTAATCGTCAATTAAATTAACAAGCAATTTTAATAATTTGATGCTACACTCAGGCATCGTATTATAAAGATGTTAATACGTTCGAAAGACTACAATATAGTATATATACAAGTATATATATATATATATATATATGATATATATAATAGTAATTCAAGATTGAATTATTTAAACAATGAAGATCCAGCTTCAACCGTTATAAGCCTAGCATTTTTATTTTTTAAATATTTTGTTACTCTTTCTAAATCTATGTGCACAAAATTCTAACATACTCATCAATAGAATGAAATAGACTTTTTTTTTGTTTCACAGAACACTCGACATCGGAATTCGCGAAGAATAAAATCTCGATTAGGAATAAATTGCATCGATCGCCGGCTCTTGTGTGGACTATCGCGTATATATAAGCGCGAATAAAAACCGAAGGGCTGCCATTACCAGGTGATTGATGGAGTGTTGGGGGTGGAGTTACGGGGCAAAAAAAGAGTAGCGGTTTCGGTCAAGCGGCACTCGGTATAGGCGAGCGGTAGCCCACCATCAAAGTAAATACCTATTGTTGACTATCGCTCAGAGATTGTTTTCCCGAACGTTGGTGGTTCGTCGGTGTACTATCCCCCGTTAGGCGTCACGGATTGGCAAACTGCACAAAGGTTATACATTAACAAGGTAAATCGGTAGATACCCTAGGCTCTTAAGGGTTACGTATAACATGCGTGTAATCAATTAATTGGCAATGAGAAACTTGATTATTTCAGTGCCGCAGAGGGATGAAATCGATATCGGTATCGCGCAAGTTTAAGTCGTTTTTTTTTTAAGTCGTGATAACAACGTTCCATTCGTTCTGCGCTGAGATATAATGAGAGCTGAGGATGAAAGTTATATCGGCCACTTAGGAGAACCGCGAAGGAGAACTTTGTAAATATTTTTACGAGAGGTATGCGGTGTGGAGGTAACGTGAAGCGTCAATGCGCCACGGTGCACCCGGAGTGCCGGATCGAAGAGGGATCGTCGCTATTAGTCGACGAAGTTGAAAACTAGGTGGATGTTGATCTAGGTCGCGTGGTCGAGTTTTACAGCGAGATTATTGCCGAGTGTGTATATATGTATGTGTGTGTGTGCGTTTGTGTGGGTGTGTATGTGCATGTGTGCGCACGTGCGCAGGGGAAATGCCTCTACTCACCGTTACCGCGCGCAGAGGTAATTGAATCCGGCGATGAATTGAATAACGGCGCAACCGAATGCTGCAAGTGGATCGGATCGCGCGGGCTATTGCAGCGACGTGTTGGAAATAAAAGAATAGAAACGAAAGGGTCGGTGTCTGACAGAGGGTATTGTGGAAAAGTTGGCTAGTCATTTCGTAGTTCGCGCAGTTTTCTGAGTAGATTTATTTCGCGTCGGATATTCGCCACGCGCGTCAAAAGTTAAATATTGGAAAATATCAGAGACGTATATATAAACGTAAATATTACGATAATAAATCAAGAGAGGAGTCTCTTTTCACATCAACATTTAATCAGAATTAACGTCAGATCCGGTATGTCAAGATTAATGTCGCTAACGTTATTTCTAATGGGAAATCTAGAGTTTGCGCGATATTTGTACGTATATAGATATGCGAAATTAATTCTATTAATTGTACGTACAAATATTCAATGCTCGAGTATAAAATGAGATGTATAATCAATTTTCATGTTAAAAGTTTTATACGCCACAACTAGAATTAAAGGGGTTAATATTTCGGGACGACTTTTAATTTACGAGCCGAAAATCTCTCGGAAAGCGCGATGTTTTTCAAATTAGTGAAAAAGCTTCTGCCGCCTTTGATCAAAAGAGCCACTCGCGATTTTATCTCGTGAGCGGTAACGCGCTCGTGGGACAAAATCGCATTCTCTGTGTTAGCGATTTTTTCGGCGAGCGGATTAGCGGACGAGATTTTCGTGCGAAGCGATTATCTTGCGACGCCCCGGCGACGCGCATAAGCGTAACGATTATGGCGCGATAGCGATAAAAACCACTTTTATCTTCGATAAATTTTTTAAACGCAGGGTGTACGATAACGGATGATGGCCGTGAAATAATACCGATAAACTCGATTTTCAAATAGTTTTGGTAAACGTGCTATTTTTTTTTTTAAAAGTTATTTTTAAAAACGCATCAATTAATCTAATACGTTACACTTATTAACAAGATATCTGTAATTTTTTTTATGCAAACGCGTTACTATTTATCTTTTACCACCGTTTATCTCTACAATATAAATGTTCAAGAGGTAACGGAGAGCATTAATCAGAATTATTATTATTACTGCGACTTGCTGCAAGTTATTTGATAAGAGATATGAATAAGTAACGGTAATAAAATGCATTCGTAGAATTCAACTCAAATTTCCGGCGCTCGTGCTCGTGAAAATAGCCGATTCTATGATCGCCAATCGCTGGCATTTTTCAACTTGGATATTTATTCGGTGCTATCATGGGGCGCACGTGCTTTACGTGCCCACTATATCGTGATCGAAAGCGTTTCGTTTAAAGCGATAGTCGCGAGCTTAGACGGCTTCTATGGGGTGAACGGGAAACACGTGTTCGAGACGGGCTTGCGGAGTATTTTATTTGTCTTGTTTCTATTGACATCGATTATTAGGATTATTACCCTGCAGTTGCTTGGGCTCGGAAGAAAATACGCTACATTACGTTGTTCCGCTATTTACACTGTAGAACTTTCGTCTATATACGATCTCAAGTCGAGTCTGTGTTAGGTTCAACAAAACTACCAAAGTATCGAATAGCGATAAATTTGCGACAATTCGTATTACGCTAAAGACTGCGCACCATCCTGAGAAAAATCCCTGCGAACAATTTCTTTGTTTTGTTTTATCTCATTCCGAGACACCCGGTAGATTAAGTTACGGCTCCGGATGCTCGGGAAGCGTCGGCGTGAATTTCGCCGATGCGTTTCTCTACTTGGATACCAAGCCTTTCGCCATTGTTGAGTGTACGTGACCACGTGCGCTGGCTCGCATTAAACTTAAATTAAATCGCGCGTCGAGAGAGAAATAGAGGTACGGAGAGAGAGAGGAATAGAGAGTTGAAAAGAGAAACTAGGGTAAAAGATACAGTGCACTCTGCGGACTAGCGCTGAGCGCATCGAAGGACTCGCCACATTTTCCCCAACTGTTCCTCGTTGTCGTTGATGCTGGTGGTAATGCACGGTACAACGTACATGCGGATTTGTAATAAAAATATGGAATTATGCCAGGAGGACAGTACGGCGTCGTTTTATTAATGCATGTCCATGAAATTGCGAGGCTGCAACACCGCGGAGCCGTAATCATATTTACAATAATATCGCGGTTTTAGTTCCTCATATGATTAAATAAAAACGCAAGCTCTGTAGAAAGAACGAAATGCGCCGTAATTAATTCTTTTAATATTTAACACTGCAAAATACATTTTTATTCCATTTCTCATAATTACAATTTGAACGAAAATTCCGATAGTGAAATATCCAATCGAATTGTCGGACTCAGTATATCGGACAGCTTAAATCTGTATCCCCCGTATGTTTTTAACGTGGACGTAGCTCGTATTCGGCATACTTTTTACGTTCCTTTTCGATGGATGAAAATGTTTTATGGCTAGTACGCAAATAATTTCACGCAAGTGAAAAGTCTGTATTTCACCGATATTTCTGGTTGGGCGAATTATTAGTTCGATTCGCGAATGTCCAACGTTGAACATCGACTGCAATAAATTCCATCATATGTCCGCCTCTCTCTTTCTCTCTCTCTCGTTCTTTAGCATACTATCTAGTATACGTTGCTCTCTTTTTATTACATTTTTCGCTGCAAGTTAACCATCATTGAACAGATGATGCGACTCTCGTGTGTGTCGATCTGTCGATACAACTCCCTAAAAAAAAAAAGAGGGGACGAACCCGAAAAACTACTCGTATACCTTTTTGGTAGAAGCAACCCTAAAAAAGGGGCCATATACTCTTTCAGCATCTAGCAGCAGAGGAAGGCGGAAGGTGGGAGGAGGCGAAATGACCGGTCGATCCATTTTCTTCGGTCGCGTCTGTTCGTTACGTCTTTTTCCACTTTTCTCTTTTCCACGCTCGCCGTTCAGAACAATGGTCCCGCGTTTTTTCGTTCTGCAGGGAAAATATTCCTCTCTCGGTCGCAAAAAAGTTCGCTCGGCCGGCTAGGATACACGACGGTGGCCGGCAAGAGCACGGTTATGGAAGGAAGCATTGCAAAGAACTATCGTTGAATTTATTGGCTTCTGTTTCATGACGTGTACGCCGGTACTCTTAAGTCTGAGTCTGATATTGAGTCAGGCGTGTTTTAGAAAATGCTTTACTCTGCAAAATTTTCTCTTCCTCGAAAAATATTTATATTCTTAGCAAGATCGATTATCTCTTTCTCGGAAAGACACTAGGGTGTCGTTCCGATCCTTCGGGATCGTAATCGTGAGTCTTGCGACTGCTCGGAATCCTTTTTGCGGTTTCGACGCAACGGAGAGAGCTTGGATGAGAGAGAGAGAGAGAGAAAGAGAGAGAGAGAGGAAAGCTCGTAATTCTTCGAGCGACATCGCGAGACGT
The DNA here is from genome assembly GCF_001594075.2 of Trachymyrmex cornetzi. Taxonomy (NCBI): domain Eukaryota; kingdom Metazoa; phylum Arthropoda; class Insecta; order Hymenoptera; family Formicidae; genus Trachymyrmex; species Trachymyrmex cornetzi. The sequence continues at coordinate 7,094,460 of NW_017296059.1, forward strand.
TTCATTAAGCTTTCACGCCGGTCTTAATTTATTAACGAGCCACCCGGTAAATAAATTATCCCCTCAGGCTAGCCGGGGGGAGAAATTCGGCGGCTCGATTAATCGCCTGGTACGAACAATCGACGCGCTCGGACGTCGCGGCACGTTATTCCACGTGTCACCATTAATCAATCGCCAATTAATTATGGTAATTGACGGGGCAGGAGGACCCGTTAATTCGTCGCCGCGCGATTATCGCGTAGAGATTAGCGCGACCATCGTTTTGATAGAAATGCAGTCGATTATGAAGTTCCCAGCTTTAGACAAAGTGGATTGTCAAGAATGCCTTGTGAAGCTGCACTATTTATTGTACTTGATATATCAAGCGACAGATAAGCAAGATATAAGACAAGAACATATAGGAAATATTACTCTCTAGGTAGGAAATTACACCACAATTATTTCTACGTTTCTCCGTTTCGAGTTGTATAATGTAAATGGTTTGTTGCACTCTACACTGATGTTTCTGGAAAATTATTAATAGCTCATCTCTCTCTCTCTCTCTCTCTACCGTATCTCTGATAAACTTTCTTTGTATATGACATGATAAATAAGAACCCTGTAATTAGTACTTTGTTCTGTATCTGATTATTACATCTGAAGCAAATCAAGTGATTAATGCAATGAAGAAAATTGATTTAACATTCCAGAGTGCTTCTATATTAACAAGTAATTTCCTTGTCATCTAAAAAATGAATAACGAAATAAACATTTGCTTTATTCTGCGAATATTGGTACTGTTAATAAATATTAATTAACTGACAATTTAGTGAAAATTTGTTCTCCGATTATTAATTTATTATGAAAATTATGCTTTTACAAAATATTTTATTATTATATCTATAATTACTATTTAACTTTGTTAATATGATTTGTGATGTAATTTTAATATAACTTTGACGATGTGTTAGGCAACTTTGTCAATTAATTTTTTATTTGCAACGCTTATTAGCAATCGTTACACGATTTGATGGAGAATATAAAATTATATATATAGGAAATATGAATATTGTCGAATGCAATATGAGTTTTAATTTCTTTAACGCCAAAAATTTATCAATCAAATGGATTTATGCGCTTTGCAATTACATTGATTAATTGCGAATATCTGGCCGCTTTATCAACTGTGAATGCGCATGTAATCTTCATTTAAGTGATTTTGGTCCTTGGAAAACTTTGAAAGAAAGTAACCGAAGGAGATCTTCCGGACCAGGCCGGAGAGTTCTTTTAATTAATTAATTAAGAGTTTATCTCTGAGCGCGCGTTGAGAGTTTATCGTTGTGATCTAATTAACAAACCTAAAGTCGTTCGCCCTTTCGGGATTTATTTATCAGAAAATATAAATGTTGATTCTCTCTCGGAGATTATTCGCCCATGAATTGAATTAATAAAGGAGGCTCTGTCTTCTTGGTTGATGCAATGTAAAACGCGGAATAACGGGAATATTAATTAATAGTTTACCTTGCCGCTACTAAATAAGTTTGCAGTCGCTGTAAACCAATTAACTGTGTGGAACAGAAATAAGCGCTGGCGCTCTTTGTATTTGCATTCCAAATGTGAAAACAGTTTTTCTTTCAGTATAGAAATAACTTGAACAACTGTCTATATAGTATCTTCTCAAGAGAAACTGCATATCAATTTATTAAATAAATACTTATTTAATATTGATTCGAAACATGTGTATTACATTACACAGTACAGTTTTAAATGTAATTTTATTGCCATGATTGATTATTACTTGATTGTTTTCAATTCTTATTTTATTAGCTCTTTATCCATCTCTCTTATTTTACCCTTTATTTTATTATTCATTCATCCCTTTCAACTCTTACTTCATTATTTGAAGTGGAAAATATAAATATTATCAGTAATTTACTGTATAATTTAATGAAAAGACTTTTTTGCCAAGGTTTGCCGATACATTTAGAAAAATTGATAATTATTTTAAAATTAAAAGAGAAAAAGATTATTCTTGCGATTAGTCTCGCGTTATTATCGTGAGCTTGAAAAAGGTGACTGCTTTTTGTTCTTGCCGCTGAGTCCAACTAGCGAATAATTAGTGAGATTAATTAGCGAAATGTGGGACGGATTGGCAGGTGCTCGCGACAGGATTACGTGCGGCGATTTAATCCGCTTCGACGGCATCATATCCCTTCTGCCGACGTGCGAGAAATGCAGTCTGACAATTGGCGGTCAGAAAAAAAAACTCGGTGGGTGCTTTCGAGTCGAGGATTATGAACAATACCGCAGCGATGGAAGGAGCATCCTGCTGGACAAAGGAGCGAGATCGCTCGATTCTTCCGAACGAAGCCGGTGATCCCCGTTGCTTCGTTTGCAATTATTTTTTTTCTTTCCCTTCCGCCCCCTTTCCCTTCCCCGCTGTATAAATGGACGTCGCGATTAAACGGGCGGACGGGAATTGTTCGGACTCATCGCGGCCGAACAAAAGCCGCGTCTCGTATTTTTATTTTCACTCGATGCCCGGCACGTTGTTATCAGGTGGTGGCAGCGATGGCGGGTTCAGTTCGGCGACGCTATAGAAATGAGCTTGAGCGGTAACGAGAATGTGTAAAGTTGGAGCTGCGTAGCATCGTGGAATTTTTGTGTAAACCTTTGACCTCTTTTTCATTACTTACTGTGTTACATTTAATTTGAATTTTCCTTTTGATTTAAAAAAGTAAAAAGATAGAAACAAACGGCGGAGGTTATATACTGAGGTTATATAGTAGAGAAAATTCATTAGCGAGGGAAGAAAATTATATAGGGCACGTATATATGAATTATTTATCTTTGTGAAATCTTGATTGTACGATTTTTTTTTGTTTTCTCTCAGGTTCTCAAACTAATTCGTGAGAATACATAATATTTTCTAATTTTGGATATTAAATAATTGCGTAGTCGATTTAAGTTTATGAATGCACAAATTATCTTTATGTTTTCTAATGCATTTCGTATAAATCCTTTACCTCGTCGACTTTATCATGCTTTGAGATCGTCGACACCATGCTTTTGAGATCTACGATTTGGGAACGAAATTAAGGTCAATGTAAAAATGGAACTCGATTCAGTTCCTTTCATCGTGCGACTCTCTCTCTCTCTCTCTCTCGTCTGCGCGTAGAGTCACCCGCCTCGCTTATCTCCTACGACTTAATCCTTGAGCGACGAGCTGTATTAATCATTAAAACCGACAGCCGCGCAGATACGAGGCTTTTAGCGATGAATGGCGTCGAGTCGACCTTAAATCTCAAATCGCTCGTAAGTATCGCCAGAAACTTGCAGACTGTGCAAGGCTTTTAACTGCCGCATCCCGCCTTTCTGGTTGAATACCACCGGACCTTCTGTTCATCTCACCTCTCTCTCTCTCTCTCTCGCCCTTCGCCAAAGCTTGATTCTACCCCTTTCTTCACCCTTTCGCGCGATCGCGAAATCGGTAACTAACTCTTAACTGAAATACACCTGACCTCGAGATCTCGCTTCTTTCTCTACCGATTCACCATTTTGTTGCCAGTGGTAGCTAAAAGGGATTAAGTTACAAAGAAACCGCGAGAGAAATCTGAATCTTCATCCTCTTAGTAAGAAGTCACGAGCGAATGAGCATTAGCTTCGTTGCGCCACGGGTCTTTCATGTGAAATCTGTTTATACATTATTGAAGATTATCTGCTTATATATATAGTAGGAGAGAAACTATTTTATAGTACAGCTTATTTAGATGGATATTATAAAATATGTAAATTTAATATCGAGAATTTTTAAATATTAAGTTTGCATATTCTACCCGTTTAACACTTATAGGAGTAAACAAAACATTACATTGTGAATTAAATAGAATTATATATGTAAAATAATTTCATTCGGGAAAATTTTTAGCTCTCTGAAAAAAAAAAAGAGATCAACGTTTTGAGATAGAATATATTTCAAACTGGCTGAAGCGCTTGCTAACAGTGATATAAACAAAGGCTCGATTTCATTCGAAAACGGTGAGCTATTCCGAGAGACTCATTCTGATCGAAATCGGGAAGTCGAATTCGTGGTATCATCTGATTGATGTGGAAGATTAAGCCGCGCCATGTATGTCAATATATCTATGCTATGCGATAGTTTTGTCATCGAATGAAGATAAGAAATAAATCACCAATTCCTCTCTGAATAATCTCTCTTTTTCTTTATTAAATATAAAATATATATATATATGATATAATATATAATAAAATATTATAAAATTTAATTATAATTTAATCTTTTAAAAAGTATAAAAAATTTATAAATATACAATTTTATCTCTTAAAATCTTACTACTATTAATATATAATTTGTAATATGAGTTAAAACGTGGGTAAATTAATAACTTTCAGCTCTTTACTACAGACTTTTACAGACTCCCATCTTTCGCAACTCGCAAATCCAAACTTAAAACTTTAAAACAATCAGACGTGAAGGCATTCAATAGTCGCTCCAAGTGTTTAAAATAAAGATGTACCTTGAGGTAGACGTTGGACAGAAATAAAATAATTGGTTTTCTGCACAGTGTGTACGGCATGACAAGAATATTTGGTTCGGTGCGCGCTGTGAAGACTTAGGTCGGCAAGAGTCACAAGTATTACAGTTTATAAGCCCTGTTTCTCCATGCCTCTAGTTAGCACAAAGCTTACAGAAGTTTGTAACAACTCGCTTAAATGGCGTCCTCGTAGTCAGCTAATTCTTTCGGTATCGGCTTATAGGTATTTCTTCTGTTCCTCGCCTCGTGACAGGGATCGCTTATTTCCGCCTGTTACTCTTCGTCAAGTTCGCGATACGCCTTGCACAAAGGATTAATGTCGCCACGCGGTGATCCTTTCGCCGGATATCCCGTTATTGTCGTAGCGTAGCCTTCGATTTCTTGTAAAGAAGTAAAACAGTTGCTGCTGGTACAGCGGCAACGTTTCGTAAATATTTTGCCAACGTAAAATTGTGTTATTATTCAAGCAGGAAGTTTATGGCAAGTATACCTACTACACAAACGAGTATCGATCTAAATTGTTGCAATAATGATGTTTGTGCCCAGCGAGCATACTTAATTTAACTTTTACAATAATACGTTGTAATAATAATAACGAAAACAAACCGTGCTACTTTAATTTTCTCTTCATTGTTCTCTTTTCGTTGTTGCAGATCGGTGGGCCAACGAGGAGATAAGGACCAGGCAGGCCATCCTTGGAGGTAAGGATCTCGTTCTTGTTTCAAGTCCTTTCAAGTCGAAATTCAAATTTCTAACTAACTCTGCAAGAGCTAGATATCTTGGTAAACTAGCAAGACTGCGCCGCATTGGAACTTGAAATTACTATTGTTCTCCGGTCTTCGCCGATTCTCGGCACACCGATTATTATAATTAATTATCGCTACGATGAAAATTCGCGTTCTGTCGACAATTCGCGTAAAGCGTGTACATTCGGTGCGCAGTGCGAGAAATCGCATTAGTTGATTCGCTCACTCACGAAAAGCTGCGAGGAACGACAAAAAGCCTGAGAATTAAGCTTGCGAGACGTGGAAACGCAAGCTTTGTGACATCGTCTGAAATGTTGATGTGAATGCGAATGCAACCTAGCACAATTTATTTCAACGTAGCTTTAATTTGAAATTTCCAAGGGCTTCTATATAGCAAAAGTCGTAACGGTGACAATAATCGTCGTAGCGTGAATAATTATTCGTTCTATGGTTTGCGTTGTCGGATAAGTTGATGAATATACTTTGGCTTGAATTTTTACGTAGAACGAAGAATCAATATCTCTCTCTCTCTGTCAAGGAAAAACGCGTTATTGAACATTACTCGAGATGTCCCAAGCGTATCAAAGATTGCTTGTTCGACCGTAAAATTGGGTAAGAAAGATTAGAGTAGTTATTAATATAGAGACTTTTTGCTGAACTGTATAACACGATGGTTATCGACCCTTTTTATCTATTATGAACGTTGTTGCGTTAAATGTAATAGCGCTAGCACATTTTATTCGTGTCAGAAATAAGCATCATCGCCGTAATAATTAACGAAATTTAATAGGATTAGACTGATTGCACTTGGACGACCGCGCTTTCTTCGGAATCGACAAATAATTTAATGATCTGCGAAGTCGCAGTCGATTTACATTTTTTGTCCCTATAGTATTCTTTGTTTTGTCTCTGATATATAAGTACAAAAAATATTCAAATATTTGACAGTATTAAATTAACAAAAATCAATAGTCTATGAAATAATTAATAAATTACACTGAAAATACATGTCTGAAGATCTTTAATTTGTAAAATCATTTTACGTTGATACTTGATATATTATCTATTTTTAATCTATTTCCATATCTGTGTTAATACACCTGACCGTTAATCTAATTATTTTATAATCCGTAATTATATACGAGGCGAAAACCGCACTAAAGTAATCATTATTAATTATATTCCAGTTATATACATTATTCAAAATTAAAGCTCTTATTATTCAGATATCTGAAAAATTGAATGCCCAAGCTCAAATATTATTTGGATTTGATAATGTGTGCACAATTTTATTCAAATATGGGAATTTCAGTCAATCATCGAATATTTAGATACTAAACAAATGACAGCAAATTTGAATTAACAGATCATATTTAACTAAATGAAATTATCTAATTCTAACATTTATAACATTTATAAAATACATATATTAAATATCCGATTATAAAATTATAATTGTCACGATGAAAGCTTGACGAAATATTTACATTATTCACTTCAGCTACTAATTATTGTATTATCCATGTTATTTCCTTCCATACTTTCATCTCTTCGCGAAAATTGATATAGCTGATGCAATTCTTTCAAGTATTAAATTTTTTAATTTGATAAATATTTTTTAAATGTAATTGCAATAAACGCAATTTGTCTGATGATATTTTACTTCGAATAAACCGAATAAATCGTATATGAAGAGGCATGTCCTGCTCGTGCGTTAATTCATACGAAATACGATCGTATCTCTCTTGATAAAATTCAATATTTCGATAATGTATTTTCAATTTGATATTGAAATTTATCAAGATATTTTAAAAGTGACTACACTGTTATATTTTAAATTATATGTTATTACAATATATATTTCAAATTATATGTTTAGAAAAGAGAAAAATGATAGAGCGATGTTATATAGACAATGTAGATAGCTAAACAATTTAATACAGATTAACCATACATACAAACGTGATAATATGTGGAGTACGAATAAAAGCCTCGTGATTTTTATTAAATTAAGACCATTAGGTTATGGAGTCTGTCGACTTTTGATTCTGCCTAAAATGGAAACGCGGTCGGGCACAGTTACCCCGTATATATCTACACATAATCCCCAAGTTACAAATTCTATTAAACGAGAGAATGGAAAAGCGACTGAAGGATTAAAATTACCGAGTGTCTTATTAAAAGAAGAGATTGCGCTCTCACGCTTTTCCCTCGATCAAATAATACGGCGGTTTGCTGAGAAAAACTTTTGGACTTTATATCATATAGTTTCTAATTAGATTAATCTTTTTGATGGATCTTGGAAAATTTTCATAGATTAAAACATTTGTATATTTACTATTTATTTTTATAAAGAGAGTGACTTAACGAGTTACTCAACATTGCCAACGTTTCACTCAACGAAACAGTAAAATTTCTTGTTGTTAAAGTAAAATGTTGATTTAATTGCGATATGACGCGTATGTAGCTACATCACTTGAGCATGACAAGTACATCTGCACGCAGTTTTTGCGCTTCAGTCCTGGCTTTAATTCGTGCATTCTCCTTTTTGTTATACTCGGTGGAGAAGCGACCCTTAATTACAGCTGACCGAGCGGCGATTAAACTCTGCTAATTGTCGACACCGATGACGCCGGACTCTGATAAGCGCTGCGCCACTTTGCGAACCTGCATTGGTCCAGATACCATTCTACCCTTGCGTTTCATTTAGTCGCTAAATGGAATGTGCGTTTCTTTGATCGATAGGGTAATATCTCTGAAAAAAATAGGCTAAAACTATTAGATTCAAATCTATATCGTAAAAGCACACATTTACCTTAAAGTCCACCGAATAGCATCTTTGAAGCTTATTGTATTTCTCGTGAGAAATTTAACTGTGCTGATTCATGGTATAGCGATATGAATCACGAAAGAAAGAGACCAGAAGAGACCGAGGGGGAGGGAAATATGATGGTGGGCATCATGGACGAGAGATAGCGTTATCAAAATTGCCTTCGGGAACTCTACTAATTTTAACTAACAGTGGAAATATCGCAAAACTTTTGAACGGCGAGCCCTCTCGCCAAACAATTTATCTTTCTATCTCTACAGGAGATAGATAGAGAGAATCAGGGAAAGAGACGTAAGAGAATGAGAAAGTCGGAGGTAGAGAAGAGACGAGGGAAAGAAGAAGACAGTTTCGTGCGCCCTCGTCTGTATCCTCTTACTTATCCACTCGCTTTGCGGTTAGGTTGGATGGGATGAGATGGGATCGTGGGAGAAGGGGGGACTTTAGTACACCTTTAAAGTATGGTATAACTCTGGAAATTATAGCACGCCACTGGCGCAGTATGCTCGGCGTTGGCAACTTAATAAGCCGATAGGATACGATCTGCGCGCGGAGGGGAGAGTGGAGACTCGACCTGGGCCGCGGTGCCGCGGTGCCGGTGGCGTAAGCTCTCTCGCGCTAATTATTTGCGATTATGACTTCGCTGGCGAAGTGATCGCGCGTGTTGATACCTTCCCTCGCCCGTTATAAATAGCCTTACGGGGCGACATTTTATTTCATCAGATAGTTTTCCGTCGGGCATTAATCTCGTTTCGGTGTAATTTCTGGAAATACAGCCCTCGCTGTAAAATGTAAATAAATGTCTTGTACAATTATGTTAAAATCTCGCGATAATATTGCGAACCAACAAGTTTCTTGACCACCAACCACTTTCTTGTTTCATAGTTAACGCTAACATCAATTCTCTTGATCTTTTATTTGTTCCATGCAATGTGGTGTAATATATCAAAATCATTAGATCATTATTTCTTATATGATTATCTCGCAACTATCATTTCTGCCATTTATCCAACGTGTATCTAAACTTCCATAATTAGCTCGTTCGATTCCCGAGAAACTTACCTATATACATCGTTATTTTATTAGAATGTGGTACCTATCGTCGTCGTATCGCGGAAGAGTGAAACTTTGAGTACCGTAATTACCAGCTCGAATTTCCCGCAAGGAGCGATAAAGGGCTCGTCGAACTTTTTCTACCACATATAATATAGATCTCGATGTTACGTGTGTGCTGTAACACGGCGGGTTAACGTTTACCACTTTACCTCCGTCGTTCCGTCATCCTCCGTACAAGTGCATATCGTTGATATAAATGGCTAGTAGATATGAACCTGACGGGTTACATTAACTACGCGCTATAAGAAGGCCTATTAAGTTTTGCGGCAGTTTATCGCGACCGTAACGAGACCGGCTTTATGCTTCGTTGATAAGCCCATGGAATAATGGCGCAAGTCATCTCGTTCCTGCGTTATCGCGACAGTTGGACGAACAGACGGAATCTCGTTCTCTCCTGACAGTTTTCGTGACAAGTTGAAAGTGTGATATACACACACACATATATATATATATATATATATATAAACACACTCTAAATTCTTTGGAGTAAAATCTCACTCTAAAGAGTGAAAATTGAATCAATCTTAAAAAAGAATGGCTCAATTTTTAAGAGTGAGATTTCACTCTTAAAAATTGAGCCATTCTTTTTAGAGTATTTTATATATACAGGGTAAACAAAGAAATCACGTTGAGGAGTAGTAGTATCTTGGCCACCCCGATCGCGTGATTTCTTTGATTATTTAGAAGACATCCACCTGCAGCAACGAATTGAAATGTGGTTTCAACTCGATGGATGTCTAGCTCATTATGGTATAACTACTCGAGCTTGGATAGACGTTATCCACGACGATGGATTGTACATGGAGGAGTAGTACTTTGACCACCCCGATCACCCGATTTGACATCACTGGACTTTTTTGTGTGGGGGGTCCTGAAGCTTATTCGTAAGAAGTTTATTCGCCAGTCAACTCAAGAGAACAATTGAGAAATCGAATCGAGACTGCAGTGTATCAAATTTCGTCAGATCAGTGTTTGGCTGCAACACGAGCTGTCCGTACTAGATTTAACGCTTGCATTGCTACAAAAGGCCAACATTTTGAACAATATCTACATTAAGCAAGTGAATAAATACAACGTGAATAAATAATGAGAAAGTAGAAAAATGAAAACTACGTTTTGTCTTTTTTGCGATTTTTTCTAAAATTAAGCAAAAACGAGCATATCTCTTCAGGACTTTTGTTCCTAGTTTATCGATTCTCTACACGGTCCCGAAGTTTAGATTCGGAACATCTTGTAGATACACACACACACATATATATATGTATATGTATATATATATATATATATAAAATACGAAGAAGCAGAGATTAATTGAATCGACAGAAAATATAAATACCTCGCGACATTGTCTTTTGAGAATAACATAATTATATAGTTTAATAATTTTATAAAATGTAATGTTTAACGTAAGTTTTCGTATAATGATTTTTTTATTGAAAGCAAAAAACGACGTCAGTTGATTAAAAATGTGGCTATAAAGTTTTAATTATTTATTTCACCCTGCGCAAACGTAAACTATTAAAGATTAAAAGGTTTCCAGTTGCATTTAGTTCGATCTAGGTGATTCAGCATTTGCCGTTTAGCACGTTGCTAAGAGTGTTTTTTTACATTAGCAGTTGGAGTTTTTAGTAGCTTAAATTCGCGATTTAATTGAAAGCTCGTGTGGAATTCCACCTGCATACCTAAGCGCGATGCTCGTCGCTGAACTTTTTTAATCTGAGTGAAATGTTTACGAAGCGGTTTTTAAGCGGTTTTATGTCTATTTTTTTGTTAGAGAAAGAGAGACGAGAGGAGAAGTATATCGAAAATGAGAAACAGAAATGGGAAGAGAAAAAGAGACAGGATAGCGATTGTGTCTTTTGATGACGGTAAACACCATGTAGCATTTCATGCAATCTAAAAATTTGCCGCTTGAATGAAGTGGAAATATTCGTGTATAGTGGTTAAAGCGAAGAGGAAACTGTCAGATATGTTGGCTTCCTCTGCGTTTTAGCGGAAACTCGGATTTATATTAAATCCTACTAGCGGCTTGTGTTGATTTTAGTATGGCGCGGCGGTCGTTCGGTTTGCCGTAGGAATTGCCCGAACTGAAAAAGCCAATCCGCTTGATTGCGGCTCCGAAAATGTCCGCTCGCGGTGGCCCGTCTCACAAAATTCGATCGACAGGCGACGAATGATGGAACCTGCAAAAGTTTTATTAGATTATTTCACGCGAAACGTCACGTGGTTTTATCCGCTCATCCATTTTCGGCTCATCATAAACTAATTTAATTAGGCGAGGAATTGGATTATTGTCTCTTTTCCATATTTCCATATTGATAAAAGATAAACCAATAATGTTTCAAGTATACGTTTTATATATTATTATAACAATTTATCTGAACACAATATTTGTCTGAATAATATTTACGATGGTCAATATCGATGCGTGATATGATATTTATAAATTGAGAGTTTGACGTGCTAGGGTTTTATGCACATTTTTATCTTTCCGATCGTATTGTTCACAGAAATCTGGAAATTGTTGGAAATTATTAATTCCGCTAAATTACATTTTGTTATTCATTAATGAACGGACACTGCCAACTTTATAAAAAAAAATCCTTCCGCCAGAATGACTTTTTAAAATTCCTTGATGTTTTCTAAAAATTTTGATAGAAATCAGTGGGACGCTCGGGCGCACATTAATGTATGCGCGCGCAGACACATTTTCTATAGCGAATCACTTTGCATGTTGCCGATCGTAATCAATTCCTCTCGAGACCCACCGAGTTATTAATCGTCATTAGCAACGATCTTTCCTTCCTCTTCGCTTCTTTCGACGAGGGGAAACTTGAGCTAGACCCTTCTCCGTAACCGTACTTGGAGGTAGCTGGAGCGTTTGTTGCGCTCCTCCCATCCGGATGTAGCTATCGATTTGCTTCTGATTGAAGAAAAATGGTGGCCACTCTGTGTGTCTCTATCTCTCTCTCTCTCTCCGGAGATTGACTTCAGATCACACAAAGCATGAGAGTTCTCCTTCCTCTCTGCTTTTTTCGCTTTCTGCGCAGTAACCTCCGTGTCTTTTTTTCTCAGAGACGTAAAAGCCGCAATTAGTTGGAATCGTGACATTTGACGGGGTCGCGCCGTCATCAGTCGTTCGATTTCCCTCGTATATGTAATAGTTGATGTAATCAAACTCGCGTTTGTCGCAAAGTTAGAGAAAGTAATGTCACCGTATAACCGTCGATTGTATAATAGTTGCTTTTGAACGAATACGCTGCAAATTAGTGGTCACACGCAATGAATGAGACGTACGTTTGCTCGATACAGGGGTTTCTCGTTTGAAGCGAGCATTACGGTCGGAAGTTCCGCGTACGGTCTACGCGAAGTAAAGTAAGTGAAGGTAGTTACGAGATTCTTTAATAACAAGAGGAAGAGGAGAGAGAGGACGTTCCTCGGGGGAGGAAAACTTAATTAAGTGCTAGTGGTGGGCCGGAACTTTTTTGCGGCCGTGTAATAAAAGATTATGCTAACATAAGGTATACAGGGCTAACGAACGAACAGAGCGAGTTGACTCTGGTGCGCGCGCCACTGCCGCTACCGCTTAGAGGAGAGCGAATTAAATTACGTTGCCGCGCGCGGCCGTATATTTTTTCCCCGGGACGCGGATTGAAACGTTCGTCTACATATATATTTCGCGACTAGCTGAGGCTGTTATATCACGGAGGTTATTTTTTTCCGAGATGTAGGTAATTTAGGCCACCCTGCAGATTTATATTCGCTATCCTTCGCGGAGTGATTCTTTCATGAAGCTCCATTTGATTATTTGCCCCATCCGCGTTGTCTATTCTGTAAACAATTTTCCGTTTATTCTTTATCGACGAATTCTCCGAACTGGTACACATTGCAATAAGTTGAAGTGAAACAAATATATGTGTGCACCAGTTCAGAGAGTTCACCGATAAAGAACAGACAGACGGTTTACTTGCATCGTTTCAGTGTGGAATGAATGCATAATATATGCAGGTAAGAATATACAAAGAGCGCCGCGTAAAAGAAGGAAGATACTGGGTGATTCGAAAGGAAATATTTTGCCGACAATACACTGAAATTCTAATATTGTGAATGAAAATTATTATATCAATATAAATTGTCGATTAACGATTTAACGGTTACAAATTGAGGTTGACCGTAGGAGCGGTAACGACCTTGCATTTCGGATGAATTTATGTATCGGATTGACGTACGCATCCTCAGGTCAAATTACAGCGTTAAGAAGATCAGAACACCAGGGTGATAGCATCGAAGCGGATTATTATTATTCCATCGAGCACCGCATTATTATGCGCCGGGTCCACTCTCTCTCTCGTCGCATCGCGCAATGTTAGGTAATCCACGTTGCTCGGACGCTAGATCGCGATTCGCCATGCAACTCGAAATTATGCGCGCTATCATTTCTGCCGGTGAATTAATGTAAACAGCCACGATATAATGCCCAAACGGCCGCCGAATAGCATCAATTATGTCGGCGCGCGTGTAAATAAGTGCCGAGCGGCGCTACGAAAATTATTATAATATATCCGCGCGACAAGCGCGTTTAATTGCGCGGCGCGTTTGTCGCATTCGTCAACTTATTATTAATCGCGAACCTCGGCTAACATTAATTATTCATATCCAGGTATTGTTTGACTACGATATATTTTCTGCGTGTTCGATCGCGCTGACCCAATTATGTTATTCAATTTGACATATAAAGAGATTCTAAAAGAAAGAGATATTTTTTACATTTAATGCACATTTCGTCTCAATAATGTCATAAATTTGAGAAATTCTTCTGAATTAATACTGTATAAAAAAAGACTATATCTTAAATTTTCTACAGCTATGTGATGTGTTAGAGAAGTTTTATGTAAAATTAAGTATGTTATTAAAACTTTGCACTCTTAAAAGAAATTTGTTGTAAAAATTAAACTTAGTAAGAGTTTCGTAATCAAATATTGGGTTTACCATACTGTGGGAAAGATATATATTACGGATAATATTAAAGTCACGAATATTAAATCCACTATATTGTTGTATTTATGAATTTTAACTTTGAATGCAATAATTATTTTTATTCCAAAATTCAAATATTCCCATTTAGAATTTTCTAGGAGATTGACATTTTTACTTCTTTACTTTAAATAAATTTTTCATGGATTTATTAGTAGCACCAGTAACATCCCTTAAACTGATTATTAATTTAATAACATTGTTAAATTTTAATTTGGCATAAAAACTGTACAAAATCGAATCAGTAATCGACGCGTTATTCAAAAGTATAAAGGCGAAATGTATTATAAAATTTGCAAAAAATTATTATTATATATACATAAGATATCACCTGATGGTAAAAAATATTAATATTTACTTATTTATCTTAATAGTTGGACTACATTTCTTTTTATAACGAAAATTTTCTAACGATATATCTCATTTTGAACAAGAACAAGATTTTTCCGATACTTTAACTGTAACCTGATAAAAAATATGTTGAAAAGTACATTAACTCTGTTACAGCTTTAATATTAAATTTCTCAAAATTATAATATGATAACGCATTTTCTAGAACAGAATTATATTCAGCACAAGAAGAGAAATGGCAAGAAATGATTACTCTCGCGTTTTTTATTTCATAAAAAGGTTTTTTCTTCTTAACTTTAAATATGATGTCAACGTGCTTATTTTCCTAGCACGAAGATTACATGTTATACTTAATGGGAACCATTGCATCGTGCGTTAGATACGCGCCGGTCACAATTTCACGCCTCTCGCGACCTTTATGCATTTTTTCTTCAATTTCAGGAATTCTTTATCGCGAATGCTGGGACGTGATGGACGAAAGTGTTCGCATCGCGTCCTTAATCCTCACAGTATCGTCGCACCACAATCGCACTGGCGTCCGTTTCGTTGTACGGCCATCGGGATTAATAATGCAAGCAGACCTCGGCATCCGGGGTGGAGGTGGTCAGAGTCAGCGAGAGGCGGTGGGGTGCGAGGTTTCCCATTTTCCAGAGAAACTCCAAAGTGCCCTGCTTTAACATGCATCTCGCGGCGTAAGTGCGGCCCACGTGAACGCTAAACTGCGTACGTGCGAGTGCTTTTCCGTCGCCCAGTCCAGGTCCCAGGCCGACAACGAAAGTTTTCCCGCACCCAGATCGAGCAACTTCGCGCACGGCCGATGCGGCGCATTAACGACTTGATTATCCGCGAACTGTCGTCGTTGCGTATCTAGGCAGCTTCCGGAGTTCGCGTTCGCGAATAGCGGCTGTGGCTCTTTGAATAAACCATGAGATCGCAACTCCACAATGCGCGCTAACTACTATATAATATTGCACTATCGATTATACTTACACTATCGATACTTTGCTCGCACAAGTGGCGGTTATTGCATTATTGCTTCAGTTATATTATTCCGTAGAGTATTATAATTGCAGAAATATCGAGGGATTACAATTATTTTGATTTTTATAGAACGTATAATGGGAACTCTTCGGAGTGATATCCTGATCGATAGTCTTTCAACCGCGGGCGATTAGATCGCTCCTCGTCACGACGAGCGCCCGGCATATTTCAGAATGATGGATCTCGTGAAAATGGTAGTTCGGCCGGCCCTTTTTCGTTACGGCAACGAAAGAGATTGATTCGATTACGTACAATTCGATCGATGCGATCGTGATAAAGTTTCAACCATTCGATTGACGCCTCGATTGGCAACTTGTCTGACGATAGCATATTCGCTTTTACTAAGCGAGAATTGTTCGCGATCGTTGCTCATTTAACTTTCGAACGCAGTAAATAAATTTATTAAGTCATTAAATAATTAGAATATAATAATGGAAGATAATAATATAATTAACTCTTAATACACGGTCCTTTATCACACATGAATCACATTCGTGTCCCGGGTTAATTTCCATTTAATTTTCATTATATATACAAGTATATACAAATTATTAAGTGATTCTTTAAATATATTCTAACATTTTTAAAAAGTGTTTATAAAGTTGTATGTACCTATAGAAAAAAGGTTTCTTTAAATCAAACAAATTTATGTATTGAAATAGTCCAACCAAATGGATGTTTAAACTAAGAATGTGATTACTTTCATTCAAACTAAATTTTTTTGACTAAACAAAATATGTTTCATTTAAAATTAAATTTGTTTCAATGAAACAAATGTAAATAGAATTTATTCTCGAGTCTAAACAAATCTTTTTCTCTGTGTTAAAAATACACTGAAAGAAAAGATTGGTTGCTGCAACAATTTAGATAGTAAAATATGACAGTATTTTTAATTAGCTGTAGCAACCAGTTTTTGGTTGTAGCAGCAAATTTTTAGTTGCGTTAGCCTATCCGCAATGTCAGTATATGATTTCGATAAGCTAACGCAACTAAAAATTTGCTGCTACAACCAAATCTGGTTGCTGCAGCCGATTAAAGATGCTATGCCATATTTTACTATCTAAATTGTTGCAGCAACCAATCTTTTCTTTCAGTGTACGAAAGGAATTATTTAGCCTGATGCTTCTTAATATTAAAAAAAAAAAGAAATGCGTAGGACATGAATAATCCAATTGTGTGTATTAAGGAGGTTGTAAGGGCATAAAACACACATATTGATATTTATGCTAAACAAACTACATACATGTGAAAGTTGTGTTCATAACATTCTGTTTTTATTGAGCAATACATTTTTATAGATTATTTTATTCGATATTAGATTATTGTTATAAACAAAAATTTTTTAAATAATAACAAAAATCTAAATTGTTTATATAAATATTTTAAGTATTAAAAATGGCTTATATAAAATTTTATTAAGATTCACCAATTAGTTTATAACAAATAAATATTTTGTTTATTTACTGAACAATTAATGTTTGGATCTTAATGTAACTTTACATAAATATTTTTAAATTCATAAAGTACTTATATAATATAAAAAAATTTAAATTTTTATCATTATTTTATAATACATTTTCATATATTTCTAATTAGAGTACAAATTAAAAAAATATTACTTCTTATTGAAATAACTTTTGATCCAGATGGTCAACTGTCTTTTTTAGTGTTACTTTTAAATACAATTGAGAATAATCTGTAATTTTTTCAAGTCATTCTTAACACATTGCATTTGCCTTACAACCTCCTTAAGAAAGTTTAGTGAAGCATAAAAATCAAATTCGCCTTTCGCGCCCGCGTCGCATTAGTCTCGCGTATAATTTTCTCGTCAGTCGTCAATCTTGATTAACATCGATATCAAAGACGATTCGATTTCTAGAAAGGCTGCCACTGCCAAGAACACACGATGATTCAGGTCACTCGGCAAAGCCGCCTCGAGCCACTTGACTGACAATGCACCACCGCGCGTATTGTACCCGTACAAAAGATTTTTCACCATCTGGCAATTTTAAATCGGCGCAAGAGTCGCCGGGACGCTAATCGAACTTGTCAGGAACAATTACGTTTAATCGAAGCGGTTCGTCAGTGGAAACTGTCAGTTTACCGCATCGATTTACATACAAAATGTATGACTTAAACGAATGTCGATACGCATTAAATGTATTTCTGGAGATTCAGCTTTGTAACTGAATTTCGATAATAACGAAAGGAGGATAATAGAAATACACAGAATTTCATCGAGCGGCAAGCGAGAGAGGGAACATGGATGAGCGTCTATTATCTTTATGGGAACAATAGGCAATAGGCATCCAGCCGACTAGAACAACCCTCTTGTTAACTATGGTACTCTCTCCGGAAGAGGCTTGACGCGGACGTTATTTCACCAGACGGCCAACGTTGTTTGTTGTGTCATCGACGGGAGAATTCCAGACAGAAGGATTTTCCTATTATCCATTCCTGTCTATCTATCGGTTACACAATGTTCCATTAATTTCGCGGCATCGAGTGCGCTTCGACTGTCAACGATTTACTCGGGGCTTTTTACCATGTTATACGGCTATCTCATTAGTCTCTCGACAGAATGTTGTCGCGCAATCACGCTACTGTCAAACGTTTTTTTTTTTGCAAAATCATTTATTCCTGAAATTTTTACAAATGAAGGTATTTCGAATTCGAAGGTGATACTTTTAACCATGTATCGCAAAAAATTAGAAATACACATTGAAATAAAAATCTCACGTAATTACAAGTACTAAAAATAAAAGGGAAAATGATACTTTGAAATACAAGAGTTTTTGATTGTAAGGAGATTATACGTTGTGTGCTTTAAATATATGAGACGATTGGATTATATTTGCATGACGAACATGTGTATTATCTGATTTGCGAATATATTAATTCGCGGTATGTAAATATTCACATCATAACTTCCTGCACGCATCGCGCCATATTCCTTGAATACTACTATTTGTATGTATTTACTGATATTTAGCAAAGTTTTCCGATACTCAATTTTCATTTGAATTGTTATTTGTTTAAGAAGTAATTATATGTTATAATAAATACTGGCGATATATATTTATAACGTCGAATACTTCTTATTATACGTATATATTATATACATATATTATATACGAGAAGCCTTGCACATCCTAAAGAAAAGTATCAAATGAATTGATAAGGATAGTACCGCCGATCGAATCGCTTATCATTATCAAGTACCTTGTGTATATTTTGTATCTTATACTAATATAAAAAATTGGAAATTCACATTAAAATAAAAATCTCACGTAATTACAAGTACTAAAAATAAAAGAGAAAATAATAAACTTTAAAATTAAAAGGTTTTTTTTATTATAAGGAGATTATACGTTATATGTACGGTTGTTAGGTCTCGAGCACTGTACGGCTGGGGCTCGAAGTGTGCTGGAGATTTCATATTTTGACTGGAGGCCGACCGAATTATTTCATTAAAAAAAAAAAGAGAAAAAGAAAAAGGCGCAGGATTTAATTCGTGTTTTGCGACCACTGTTACAGACTTTCTTTTTGTTATTAATATTTGACCAACAAAAGTGTCAACGCAGAGATCTTTTTATTATTATTACAAGATTACATACAGTGCGAACACAATTACAAACATTTTATTATTCGTAAAATAACATAAACTGCGAACATAATCATAGACTTTCTTATAATTTAACTTTCTTATAATTTTACTTTCCATATAATTTAAATATTGCATCATACACCGCGTTATATAAAACACAAAAAGACAATAAGCTACAACATGTTTAACACAACATAATATTTGTGAAAACCAGAATCTTTCATACATCTGTTTTGTAGTAACTTTCCTATCTCTTCTTTTCTACATTACGCTTAGAGGCTTAGTTTACATCGTGAAAGTATTGGTACCCGTATTAAGTTTGATGCGCACCATTGTTTAATACGAATGCGTTTACATCGAACGTACTAAAGGAAAAAGTAATACGAATTTAATTCATGTCGATTGCCTCTTTGTGGTGGTATTTGTAATAGGAATTTGCTTAAGTTCATTCCTGTTTTGCAGATGGAGTTTAAATTTTTCAACTTTAATTCTGTCTGTTGGGCCGTCTTAAAAAAACCTGTTTTTCTCTATATTTTCAACTAATGATTGGAAAATATCAACATGTTTGTGTTTTTTCCCATTCATTAATAAAATAATCTGCTTCTCTATACTTAATTTTAAAAATGTTCATATTTTTTTCTCCCCTATTGAATCCTTTTTTTACAAGACATTTTAATATATATGCATAATGTAATACTGTTTGAGAGAGACCAACGATTAATGATATAACACTAATTTTGAAGTTATACATGCTAGATACTCTCCAAAATTTACTTCATCATTTGTATCATTTGATACGCGTATCAGTTTAGTACGATACTCCTGTTTGATACGCTCGTACCAAAATGATACGACAGCGTTTACATCGTTCGTATTAAATATTTAGTACTAATTTGATGCAGATATAGTACCTGATACACGTATCAAATACGCGATGTAAACTA
This sequence comes from Trachymyrmex cornetzi, assembly GCF_001594075.2. NCBI lineage: Eukaryota > Metazoa > Arthropoda > Insecta > Hymenoptera > Formicidae > Trachymyrmex > Trachymyrmex cornetzi. The sequence continues at coordinate 7,114,661 of NW_017296059.1, forward strand.
GGCCATTGGTTTAGTAAAAATGTTTTAAAATAAACGTTCTGAACGAAAAACCGTAATAATTATATATGATAACATCACGGACATCACTGGATAGTGCAATTAATAAAATACTCCACGCGAGCGAAAAACTGGAGATTTTTTCCGTCTGCTGGAGAACTGGAGATTGGTTCCAGGAAAACTCTTCAGTCGAAATCTGGAAACCCGGCAATCGTGGTTATGTGATATAAATAGACTAGATGATTGGATTATATCTAGAAAAACATCTATTAATATGTAATTTGAAACACCATTTCCATTTAGGAATTAATACCTCGAATTTAGAGGCACTGCATGATACTTGTTTAAGAATGTAATGTCACAAGCTCAAAATCTCATCCTTTCGAACTCACGACGCGAATATATATATAGACAGCTACGAATTGCTGTCGGAATGTCTGACTCGCGCGTGTCGCTTGCGATTTGCCAGGACTAATTGCTAGCGAGAGATCCTTGTACATCTGTCACAAAGTATATCCAACATAGGCATTACAAAGTCGGACAGGTGTCGTTACTCACAGTAGCAAAACCAACGGAAACGCCCGCTGAGAGAAAAGGACGAAAACGGGAGCAGCAGAAGGATGAGGGGAAAAAGAATAGAATGGGTAGACTACTCCCATTTATTTCGGTCGCGAAGGACGCGTGCTCGCACGCGTGCGCGATTTTGCGTTGGTGAGTTGGTGTGTTCCTTTTTCGCGGCATGCTGTAACCGTTGTATTTCTGGAACATCGAGGATCCGATCGAACTGACAAAAATTCGACGAACAAAAGACTTGAATTGTCCCGCCGCGCAATTGTTCTTGCGCACAGCTATTTTTATTACATTATTTACTCGGACAAAAGTCCCCGTTCTTTTTTTAACTGCAATAATAAAATGGATTGTTTTTAATTGGTATTAAAAATGGGTTTAAAATTTGTATTATTAGTTCATTTCTGCAAAATTTCTCTTGCCGTGAATTTTAGCAATTCATTGTTAAGTAATACTTACATTACGCTTTCGCGAATTTTATGTCCATTTACCAGATCGTATAATAGCTGCAATATTTAATTGATATTTAATCTGTTCCGCGAATTTCTGCCATATATTAATCATCCTATTAATTAGCGTGAAATTCCCTTTATCGAAAAATTACCGTGAAATCTAGTAATTTATTGCTTATTACGTGTACGCGAGAATGCTTTTTCCGGGTCGCGACGCGGTAGTTTAATTCGTTTAACGAATTATATAAGCTCGAATATCTATTTAATAGATATTAATCGCTGCGTTAAATTTTGATATCTTTTTTTTTTTGTGCTAATATTAAATTACATTTCGCGGTGCGGATCAACTTGTGTTATTTTTTATAAACCAATATAGCTTCATGTGCTTCATCGTATTTTAAAAGAACTTGCGTCCTCCCAATCGTCAAAGTAAAAATTTGTTTTCGCGTAAACCACAAATACGACGTAACCAAGGTTTGTGTCCCATTCCTCTCCGATCTTTGCATGTTGCACATTCGACTCGATGCGTTATTGAATTCGGCGGGGCGCTTTTCGCCGAGGATATACACGATATACACACAGAGCGCGCGTGTCCTTTTCAGGACACCGCGTGCACTCGCGGCTCTATATCGAGTTTCCCCGACGCGGCGTGGAATTTTTCCAAGTATAATGCCGTAAAAATACAGCGGCAAGCGACGTTGACAAAGTCATGAATAATGCAGCGGCTCTCGCGAAGGGTGGGTTGAGGGGGAAGAAAAGGAGAAATGAGTAACAGACAGCGGCGCGGTGGCGGGAAAGTTCCTCCACCTTCCACTTTCTTGGGGTCTTCCCTCGTTGCATTTTCTCTCGCCTTTTTTTTTTGTCACTGCGCCCTCTTCACCGCGTTTTTTCCCTTTTCGTCCTACGGAGGGACTTTCCTCCAACCTCCAACCCCCTAGTCTCCTTTTCGCTGCGACGCGACGCGACGCGACGGACAGAGTCGTCTGCGTAGGTCCACCGCGCCACCCTTTTCTCACCACTCGCTTACTCGTCCCGTGGCTTGAAGAGGGATGACAAGAGACGAGAAGAGGGAGACAAGACGTCGACTGAAAAGGAGGGTAGAAAAAGGGTCGCAAAAGTATCCCGAAGGTGAAGTGGTGGTTCTTCTACTATACTTGTGGTACTTTCTTCAAGAATAAGCGGGCCGGAAAACGAAACCACGACGATGAGAAGGACGATGAAGACGAAGAGGAGGACCACGGAGAGGAACAGCCGTTAATGCGGTTATCGGTGAGCCCCTGCAGGCGATTTGTCTCTGCTCGAACGAGTCGGCGACGAGGGCGAAGACGTAGGCAACGACGACGCGGCTTCGCGTTTCGCGATGCCTTCTCGTATTTCGCAACGCTAGACATGTTTCAAGGAACACTACTGTTTTTATCTTATTATAGTGACGACGCGCGGCCGGATGGGATTGGAGAGTACCGAATAGGATTAACGTTAAAAACACCTGTCTCGACGAAAATGTAGTGAGTGAACGCGAAGGGAAACTGCTGCGACGGCGAAAAGTTTCTCACTAGCGATTACCGTGAAATTATTAACCCTTACCGTACTAATATGGGTAACTAGTGACCGAGCGATTCCTGTTCGTGCAAATTTCTTTGAGTGTTTCGGTAATCATAAATTATACTACATTTTATTTATATTTTCCAAAATAAAGAGTCAATATTTATTCTAGAAAGTTGAAAGTATGTTGGTGAATTTTTAGAGATTTTTAAAATTATTTTGAAGAGGCGAAAAAACGAAGAGATTTGAAGTGACCCTTGATGGTATGAATGAAGCACCAAATTGTAGATGGTACGGTAAGGGTTAATTATATTTTAGCGCGCGCGCTTTTCGAGCAAATCGCGATAAGGAAACGCCTCTTCCATTTCACATAACATTATTATGGCCCCTACATATTCGCGCTATTTCTTATTCCTGCCGTTGTTGTTTTCTCACGTTGAGCACGACGTTTCGGTAAATATTCGACGACGTGATTTCCACTCGCGCTCGTACAACGAATTCGTAGTTGTGGAGAATCGACGATGCGAACTGCGTCTTTGAGAAACTCGCAATGTCTGCAACGTTTGCCATTTCGATTGTATTTCTATTTGTCGTGCTGCATTCGGGATGATGCTTTTCTCGCCTGATGATATCTCAATGTTCTTCTCGTTCTTTACACCTATCTGATAAAAAATCGTTTTTGATAAAAATCATTTTTATAATATTGAAAATATTGGAAATATCGATGCGTCGCAGCGTTAACTGAAAACACATTTCTGTTGTCTTCGTATTTCGATTAAAATGATTAAAAGGTCAAAGTGCAACGACTTGCATATTTCTGTCGATATAACGCACGATATGCATATCAACGGAATCAATATTTATTATTCGTACATGAATACACCATGTGGTTAAACAAACTTAATTAAACGCTAATTAAATTTGACTGCGCTTATCACGGTGACGATAAACTCAGCCGACGAGATGGTGCATAATAACGAAATGAAAAACGCTCAATGGCGCGATTCTCGTGATTCGATTTCCGTTTAATTACAGCGGTATCGATTTCTCTCTCTCTCTCTCCCTCCCCCCCCCCCCCCTCTCTCTCCAAAAAGAAACTGAGACGCGCCCGCTTATCAAACTTTATCGTCGCCCTCCGGTTTTCGTCTCGCGCGGCAATGAGATCTCACGATCGATCCCCGTTTTGTCCCGACGGAACAAATACGTCGGCGCCGGAGTTCGCCGGAAGTTTCGACGTAGAGATTGTAGATGGGTCTCTGACAAGGAAGGAAGTTTGCGAGCTGGGAGGGGAAAATCGAATCAAGTTGCTAATTTTTGAATCACGCTGCGTTTCCGTAAGCGGAACGCTCGCGTCAATGTAAATTCTTACACGAGAGCTTTTGTGCGTGCAAGAAAAAGAGTATAAAGTGACTAAACTTCTCTCTATCGAACCCAAGTTATTTTATTCTATTCGAATAATTCGTTCAGTCGCTCGTGCGAACATTTCCAAATGAGATTTCTATCACAACGTGAAGAGAGGTGATATGATATTAACTTTTGAGATGTAAAGCATTTCTACCGTACGACTCTCTCCCGTACGTGATTTTATTATCTACGAAATATCTAGCGAAATGTCATTTCCGCGCATGTCGAACGTTCGGTGTTTCGATAACGTTACTAGTTTAGGTATCTCCCTTGTCCTCGGTGAACCGACAACGATCGTACCCGGCGATCGCTATTGTCCGACACATAACTGTCGGGGAACGGCGAGTTGTGCCATCAGCAATTGTCGGAAGTCGAGCGAGCATCCAAGTTTAGGTGAACGTAGAAACTCTTCGAATCGATTGTCGGTGTCGTCACGGGAACAAATGCGAGAAACTTCACGAGACACCGAGCCAAAGTGTCAGAGGGAAAGGAATCGAATTAAAAGGATATGTTGAGGGAACAGGTGAACAAGGAAGAAGGGGGTGGAGATATTATTGTTCGTTTCGTCCCCCTTTAATCGTCCAAAGCTCGTGACTGTTTAGTTAATGCGGAAAACGTGTCTCATCTGCTCCATTTAGGGTCACCAACTACATTCGTTTAATATGCAAACCGATTCGACACCGAAGTTCGTCGGGTCAAGTGGATTATCCAGCCATCTTCACCACTGCATCCATTTTCTGTGAGCCGTTTGTATAATTGTGGTGTCATCCTGTAAGGCACGAACATCGACGATTATTGAGTCTCAAATGAAATTTCTATCTACAGTCATGCTGAAAATATTAAGGCAGCGCATTTTACTCAATTAATTCTGTCAAGTTTTGAGATGCTATTTCTCGCCTCTTCGATTTAAATTCACTTCTAATCAATCTCAATTAACCTAAAATTTTTCTCTCACGTCCAACAGCCTCCAATTTTAACGATTTCGTAAATTCCATTACAAGTATTCGCTATTCCAGCAACCGTGAAGTTTCTCTTTCTTTTTCTCCTTACGTCTTTGCTACTCCCTTTCCATCCACTTCTGGTGTTTCTCGAGCGTTTCGTCGATTCTGTCTCGAAAATATACTTAAATTTATTCATTCGTTTTGCCGGTCCCTCACTCCATTAAGATATTAAAGCGGCGTTTGCTTGATATCTACCTACACAGGTGAGAAACTTTGCCATTTTGCACCGTTATAAACGCAGGAGAATAGAAGAGCATGTTGGAAACTTGCTGCGGTTGTGTATTCTACGAACGGGATGAGCCCCACAGTTCTTGGCGAGTTCTCCTTTTGATGATAGACTCGAGCAGATTAACCGTTTGTGATATCTTTGTCGATTAAATTGTCGTAAATAATCTGGAATATTCCTTCCTGATATAACTGTTAGCTTGAAAATTTATATTATCTTTTACACAATATATTAAACTGCAGATCTCATAATTGCAGATCGCATAAATTAGACGAAAAATCGGATCTTTGTTTTTCTTTTTTATTGAAATAAGAAAGCGTTTACTCGAACGTACGGTTTGTTTATAAAGTAGTTGAGATTTTTACAAAATATATGCCTAACACGATGCATGCCTCTGTCTTTTGAGGAATTAATTTCGCTCTGTGATTCTCTTTAATTAAGCATCGTAAAAATGTCTAGATGAACTTTCGGATGTGAGTTCTTAGACTGCAGTAAATTAATAAAGAATTATGCAGAACGTTTGTTTATTTTGGAGAAACGTGTAATTGACACAAAAGCATTGCTACGAATTTAATTAACAAACGGGGTTAATTATATTCGTACGTGTCAACAACATAATGTAGGACTTTGATGTGATTCCTCGTACGGTAACATGAGAAACATTCAAGTCGTACACGACATAAATCCTATCATCACGCGCTGGAAATCTTTGTTAAAAAAAAATGTGAATTTATTGTTTCAACAAATACAGAAAACATTTTCGTTTCTATTATATAAAGTAAGGATGCACTGGATCGTAAAATTACCGGATATCGAATATCCGGACAGAATGTAACATTGGATATCCGAGAAGGCAATTTCTTCGAATCGGAGACCGGAGATTCCGAGAAAGTGTCTTCTAAAATAAAAAGCCCACAGAGAAAAAGATTATAATTTTGCAACAATGTATAAGATATTATAGCATCATGAATATACAAATTTGTTTCTATAGAACATTTGTATAAAAAAAATTCAACAATTTAATGATATCAAATTTCAACCGGACATATTCCCGGATATTAATGATATCCGACTATCCGGTCGGATAGTAAAAAAAAAATAGTAAATGCCGGATTATACCGGATGCCGGATAGTGCGTCCCTAATATAAAGATCGCAATTAGATTTTATATTCGGCTGTAAGCGGTCTTTTTATCTCGAGAGATGTTATAATATATCCAGTCTGAAATTTCCAGATCCCGTTTTTATTTGACGATATCCTATTCATCGCACCATACCGGTTATAAATAAATGTGGCTTCATAAACGATTCCATACGCGTGTCAGCGATCCTTTCACAAGAAATAGTACGAAGCGTACGAATTATTGCGCGGTCACTCTGAATGGATCAAACAAGCTTCTCTGAAAGTGCCGCAATTTCTCGACAAGCGGACAGAACAGAACGAGGGCAGATTCGATTTGTAACAATGAGACATATCGCTTCGTCTCGTATGAGAAAAACAACCTGTGCATACGTGTTCAGAAAATATCGTCTCGTCATTGAAAACATTTCTGAGTCTCGTAATTACTTAAGACTGCCATTGCCATACTAATTAATCCTACAGTTCCTCTTTGTGTAAAACTTTTATCTTCTATTCTTCTATTGTCGCTTCGTTTAACGACGGGACTCCATTTGTGGCGAGTTTCGTTGCGAATTTTCAAGAAAACGCGGAGATCTGACACAGCTAATTATTTTTTCAAGTTTGCCTATGTACTAACATAAGCAGACGGTTGCGCTGAAAAGCTTTGCGAGTATGTGGTTGCTTTGAGTGGCGCGACAGTGAGAGACGGGAAATTATCATGATTTTATACTATATGCACTTTGACCATTTAACAGCGCGCACGCGTTGTAAGTAGAAAGAAAAGCACTTCACTACTTTGAAAGTCCTGCCGAGCCAGCAGCATCGTGAAATTGTAGGAATTTTTATAGAACCAAGAATTTATCAACGCAAGAATTAGCGCAATAAGGGATAAAGCGGAAACGTGGGATGAAGTAATCATAGAAAGCGTAACACAAATCCTTGATTTCCAAATTCGTTGAAACTACTGAAATCTAACAACTATGGAATTTAGGATCTATGGATTCTATGATCTATGGAAGCTTAGAGTTACAGCCTGTAAGATCTGTTGGAACGATCTCTGTGGAACCGAACTTCCGTGAAGTTTGAAGTCTGTAGAAACTAAGATCTATGGAAGTTAGAATTCAAGGAGAGTTAGAATCGGTGGAATCTCCAATAGCTACAGATCGCTAAGAATTATGGAATGTATGATCCATGGGAGATTACATGAAAATTTACACGCATCCCCTTTCAGATTCATGGTCAGAAAATATGTGACGTCGCGTCGCGTCGCGTCGTGCGGATATACATACAATAGAGTATGCTCGATCGTTTGAAACAGCTTTAAGCTTCAACTATAGGATACGGCGCGGCGTAGGCCTCGCTCGCCAAGGTAACTTTGGAAATTTCGTTATAACGTTATTCAAGCGAGTTAGCGCGGGTGTCGCCAAGTTTGACACTTTACCCCGTATTCGCACCTGACACTTAACGTTAAGTCGGATCGTCTGAACACGAGACCCTTCCTATGTTTACGCTCGCGCGACTAACACGTAGAACCGCATTCAGCGCCAAATGGGCGGCCTGGATATCAAACTTGGTTTGTTTACATCCGCTGCGTTTGACACATGATCAGCGAGACGTCTCTTGGCGATAAACAGCGAAACTTGCTTCCGTCCGTGCTCCCATAGATATCGCAGCTTAGTTCACTGAAACTTTATATTGGCTTCACTTCAATATTCTATCAGTGATTCTCTGATGGAATTTCTAGTCTCCTTAATTGAAATATAAATGGCTGACGTATAATTTACGCGTAAAGAAAAACTTACATAAATTCATCGTCACGTAGTGACGACATGTGCAGAAACGTGGTAATGAAAATTTCGCGAATAACTTTTGGGGTTGAAGCGACTCGCGTACGCCGAGAGTTCTCGTTTCATAGGAGATCTACGAGACTACTTCGCTGTTACTGCGATACTAGCAGGTTCTCCTCCTGTTCTCCTCCTGAATCTCAGTATGGTAGTCTAGGTCACGGCACGACGCGCGAAATTACAAATTCACCACCGTAAGCGTATTCTCCTCGTTCAAAAGGAGCATCTCTGAGGGTAACTTATTTACGCCACCATTGTTAGACGAAACAGTTGCACAGACCCGCTTGTGAAGCTTATTACTCTAGGATGAGAGCACTCCGTTCTCTATATAACCTTTTAGACATTGGATACTATTGGATCCTCGCATTCGTAAATTCACACGAGTCTTTAAAACTATTTGTTTTAGGATCTATGAAAGATGTATGATATCTTTAGATTTCTCTTTCGATTCTAGATACGTAGATTTTATGCTTTAGGTATCATACAATCGCTCGGATTTCATTGTTACCTTTGTCAAACAATTGTTAAGCCCAATTGATAGTACATATGTTCTGATATAGGTACATGATTTTTGATGGGTTGAAATCTGTTATTTCCTGTTCCTATTGTGTGCCTTTAAAAATTACATGGTACTTCAACGCTACTCCGTTAAACTCGTGATGTGAAGTGCAATAGGAGTGTTGTTATTTACATAAATAAAAAAATCGTGACAACGTTGCTATTTTTCAATGTATTTCACAGCAGAATTACAGAAAATATAAGTTAAATAGTCTAAGTCTTGATCATTTGTCGTATTTTAGAATATTATTAAAATTAAATTAATTAGATTATAGTTTGCTTTACATTTTTTTTAGGTTAAATAAATAAAAGTGTTAAAAATGCTCTTGTGTGTGTGTGTGTGTGTGTGTGTGTGTGTGTGTGTGTGTGTGTGTGTGTGTGTGTGTGTGTGTGTGTGTTTCCTAAATCGCACCACAATCTAACCTTTTAAATTGCACATTACCTAATATTTTTTCGTTTCTTACATTTTTATTCTATTTATTATTACGTAAAAATGTATATATTGTAAACCTGTCAAGTGTTTATTTTGTTTTCACATAGAAACTCTTTAAATTATTTCTTGAAATTATCATGTGTTTAAGAAATTATGAAAAATATATTCTGAAGTTTTTAACAACATAATAAAATACAAATACGCTAGTTACGAATGGTCTGTTAGAAGAGATTATCATGACAAAGATGTTCTTAGTGCCGTTATCTTCCGAGAAGTAATGATCAAATAAAATCATTTGATGTGTGTTCTGGATTTGAAGCCGAATTTTTGGTATAGATAGCAGACATGTAACGATCTCTGCGCCACGATCGCCACATCACCGGAATTAGCTTTCACAGCCAATTCCTTTTTAAAATTCATACATGAATTTCTGTTGAGAAACTACCGATTTACATCCTGATAATATTCATAAAATTGAAAATTTCGGAAATTTGAATAGAAATAAGAATCATCCGTTTTAGACACATAAAAACATGAAACTCGTTTCTCATATAATTGAGCAAGTGGATATTGGCCAGTTGATATATACATAAACAAATATATGTTACAACATATATTTATCGGTACATATTTCGAACTTTCTGCACAGAAAAAGGATAAGATACGTTACCTGTAAAATTTCTATAATGATAGTGTCTATTTGCACTTATTAGTAATGGGAGCCGTTCGTTCGCGAGGTGCCTATTGATCTTTCCTCCTGTCCAAGGTAAATCAAAGAGGATTTGTAATTTGCTTTGTTACACCGTAAATAACAAGCGTTGCTATGGAAGAAAAAACAATATTGTTCGGCTGGCTATGAAGGCTATGAAATGGCAGATTATTTCGCCAGGACTTGGTCATTGAGGTAAAACTTTTTATCTTTCCACCTTTATTGAGGCGTTCTGCCTTTATTGAGTCTTCAATCATGGCATAGTGCATAAAGTAGGATTATGCTAACAAAGACGATATATGAGACATCTTGAAAGCGCTAGTCTATATTAATATTTTACGAAAAATTCTTTTATTACGATTTTTGCTGTAACAGATAGATTTTTCCGCGTGATTTGTCTTTCTGAGTGTTCGAAGAGTTTTGTAATTTGTCTTGTATATTTGTGTGTAATGTATTATTAAATATGTAGCGTGTTATTAAGCATGTCATGTTAATTATGCTGTAGCAAAATATTCGGAAGAGAAACATGAATCTCAGCTAAAATTTACCTAAATATTGATTTAATATTTAATAAATATATCAAAAAATATATTTATTAATATTTTATCAAATATTGACAAATATAAATCTGTTTAGTTAAGTCATGTCGCTCTACTTTTAACTATTCGAAGTCAAACTTCAAATTCGATAGTTTTGTCCATCACAAACTAAAAAACATTAACTTAATAAAATTTAAATTCAGTTTAACAGTCGATTGAAATCATAATTTAATTTTTCTTTTACTAATGGGAAATCACCGCCGTGGCTGATATCGTGTTATCATAAATTATACTTCGCTGTTTCACGATCTCTTTCACTTTTAATATCTACATAACTTGAAAATACATAACAATTAGATTTGCAACAAAAGTCTATGATCTCTTTGAATTGTAAGGAGTACATTACAGATAGTTCCGCAATTTAAAAAGCACATGTTGATCTTTTCACGAGATACTCGATGAAATTGCAGCGAATGTAAGGCAAGATCTCGCGGTTTTAGACATCTGCACGCTCCATCCACTCAGACGAATTAGAAACGGAGTAATCAGTCGAAGTTGGTGCACAGACCATTCAGCCTTTCGTTCACACACGCGCTCGTCTATTCTTCTGCAGAATCGATTAGTCGAAAGTAGCACACAAGCTGCCATTAACGCAAGCAGTGTGTTGCGTTCGGCTAGCCGCACAGCTTTTCTTCGTGTTGTTTGCCAAGAAATCAATAGCTCTTACCCGAGAGCTTCTACGAGCAGAGGTCGTTCGTAGGGTGAACGAGCATTATTCAAACGTAAGCATTTAGTTCTTGCTTTCAATGTTCTTGATTCTTGAAAACCGCAATTTGTTTTCTTTAATGGATATTTTTCGTAATTTACCGCATATATATTTTCGTCATTAATAGATATCTCATATAATATTTAATGTAAGACGTCTTTATAACGTCTGCGTAATGTATCGTACGGCAGATTATTCCAATGACGCAAGTAGTTACCTAACCGACGATGTTCCGTTAAGAGCTTAGAGACTTTCAGTATTAAGCTCGCAGGAGAAGCTTGGCAAGTTGAGCTGCCGTCCTGTACTTCCTCATTTAAATCAATATGAAAATTGACAAAGTCCGCGCGACAACGTTTTCGCGGCAGTTTCCCAACGGTACACTTAGTTACGTGTAAGCTACGAGATTCATTTATTAAAATTACATTGTTAACTATCATCTCGTGCAAAGGAATGAGTGAATTCTTGGAGCGATTAAAGATTAATTACACCTTTCAGAGATACTCTCGATTGTCCGAAATGACGTGCGTTGGCGTCACACAAGTTGAAGAAATAGTTTAACAGCTGTCGCTCTGGTCTTTAGCTTGATTGTACACATAGATTGGTACATAGCCTCTTTGTCCGGTTCTCTTTGACGAATTAAATACATAAAATACAATTTTCGAATGCCGAAATAGAATTTTCTGAATATTGAACGTTTGCAAATGGTTGCAAACGTAACATCCATTGTAGCACGCGCGGCAACGTGGTTTTTGATTTCTTGTTCCTTTTTGTATCTTTCTTTTTTCCAGCAGCGGGGCGTCGGCTGGCCAGAACGGCGTCGCGGCGCCTCCGCTTTGAGTTTTCCAACCCCTACAATTCCCCGTACACCCCTTTCGCCCCGTTTACACCACCGGCACGACGCGACGTGGCGCACAACAAACGGCGTGTGATATGTTCTCGTATTCCCCCTTTCCTACCCTTTTTCACCGCCCTTTCGACGAGACGTATCGCTCTCTCCCCATACACGTGGTAAACGTATTGGTTCTTCTAAACATTTCCATGTTCCTCTGTGGTTGTTTCGACTTTTGGTGAAATATTTTAGTCGTACCATTTAGTCATACCATGCGATATTCGTTATATCCTGTCCGATGTTTGTATATTGGTTTTAATATTCCGTTATTTAAGCATTTATTATTATGAGAATGGTATGATGGTATATATATTGAATTTTAGAAATGTGGCGAAAAAGAGGGGCATATCTCGGCATATTCGAGTTGAACTGGTATGCGAGACCATTTTCGGGAAGTCGCTATGTGATCTCTGTGTATATTAGGGAATGATGACGCCGCAGGCGAAATTTCGCCCGCGAACGAAGTTTCGCTACCTCGAATAATCTCCGTAGAGGCGATTCGGTCAGACTTCGTGGCGAAGCTGTTTGCATTCGGCTGCATATTTCACACGTCGTATATGCTCCGCCATATTTGCATCGCGGCCTCGTAATCTCGTTGAAATACAACCACCCGCGAGACAGGCACCTCTCGTATTGTTGCTCGCTAGTTTGCCGTCCCGAGTCGCTTATTGTCGCTCGTCGTCTCCTGTGGAAGACGTCGAATCCAGGACGGGGATGAGGGGATGTTCGCGATCGTAAAATGGCGACAATGAAGGAAAAAGTATTGACAGCATCCGACGGCCACGTTTGCATTCAAAGGCTATTCGAGGTTTAACTACATGCATCCTTTGGAATTTTATTTACAGCCTAAGCCGATTAAATTAAAATGCTTTTTTTAAATTTAAAAACTGTCGGAGCAATACATAAAAAGTATACAAACACTCAGTAACTCGAAATTAATTATAATTCACTGTAAACTGTATCGGTGATGACGTTGAGAAAAATGCAAGTCCATGTTACTGACGTAAAACCGAAAATGAAAAAGCGGCGTGTGAGAGAATGTCATTTTCGTCGACGAGATGAGCACAAAACAAGCCGACGTACCGTTCACGAATTTTGTCGGAACACCCGACGAAAACTTGTATTCGCGGACAAAAACGTGCACGTCGACTAATTACGACGCTAATTTAAAAGGTCTTGGCGACGTTAACATTTCTCATTAAGAGAGTAACAAGCAGCTCGTAGTCAAAAATAACGAAGTAGTCGGCTGAAAATAACGAAGTCTCCGTCTGAAATTTTGTGGGACGTAAACTTGCCCCGGTATTATGATGTGATGCCGACAATTATTATAATATGTTGTTCAACGAATAAAAAGTTGCGCACATATCAACCTATAGGTAATTAAATTGTGCGATAAACGTGCGAGTATTTATATGAGAAATAAATTAATTTCTACGCGAAACAATTTCGTAGATTTCTGTTTCACTCCTCTGTTGGATTACCAGGAATGATATCCGGTTTCCTAATGCATTTCCGAGGATAGTTACTGAATCGATAACTTGCGCAAGATATAGGGAGAGAGAGAGAGAAGGAGGGAACCGAGAAAGGTGCACATTTCATCATTTTATGATCCGTCCTCAGCTCTCACAACGCGACCGCTGGCGGGTCAGATTAAATTGCATCTACGCCGACTAACGGGCGCATTAAATCTCGTAAGCTCCGCCTGATGGCAGATTCCGCAGCGAGTTACGTCCGCACGAATTTTCAGACGTCGACGATATTCGCCGTCGGCTTAACGTCGAGCTACGTCAAGCATCGCCGGTGTCGTCGCTTCGTCGTCGTCGTCGTCGTCGTCGTCGTCGTCGTCACCGATGCTGCAGCTGTTTGGCGATTCAGCTCGCGGAGGGGACCAACGACGCACGTAATAGGGAAATGCGTCGACCTCGTAGTGTGCCATTCCACTTTCTAGACCCTTTCCCCGGACCAGTAGCCGCAAAAGCGAAGGTTGGTTCAATGATGATTCAGTAATTTCATGGCTCGACGGAGCGAGTCCCGTTAAAAGTGATTGCCGCCGGATGTCACGCGTCCGCTTTTGATCACCCAAATAAGATCGCGGAAAGACGGCTTGAAATTCCACGATTCGAGAGACGGGAAGGGATGATTTACGAGGTGCTTTAAGATAAAATCAGTTTCTTCATATTCGTGAAAAATTGCCTATTCTAAATCGAATAGATATGTTAAATTTAAGCATCTGTTTGCGAATATATAAAAATATTGTGCGTCTTTTTTTCTTATTTCTGTAAAAATAGTATATTTTTAATGTTAGAGATAAAATCAGAATTTATAATACGTCATGATGTTAAATATAAAATTTATACCGTGATATCATAAATTCTATGTTATATAATGTTAAATCATTCAAATACATATTTAGTTATTTCACTTCCATTTCATAACGCGAGTTTCACGACGGTTATTTGTGTTTATGAACATTCCGTGAGGCGCGCATTTATTGATGCGTGGCATCAAGGAAAGAGAATATATAATATATGAATATTTGCAATTCTGTGGCAATTAGCGGTTTAATTTTAATTTAAACGAAATATCAGTCCACGACGTTGACGATGCGACTGAGTCGATGCGACAGTTGTTGTGCGGTCGTTCTGGACCTACCGGTATAACGGTAAAATTAGCGATGCACTATTATCTCTATTAGCCATAGTTATTAGAGCAATTACGAGCGTAACATAATGCCTATTTGCAAGGTGCATTCGAACGCGATTGCGACGCTGGCGCGCGTTGCCCTTAACGAACGATGTTTTCAAAACAATTAACTGATAATTCGCGTCTGCGTTAGTTTGAGGTCTTGTTTAATTTTACGGTAATTAGGTCATATCACGTCCACAATGATGGCATCGGCGACAAAACGAAATATTTTTCTGTAATACCGTAATGTTTAACATGTTAAACATTTTGTTAATCACATTTCAAAAAACTAAAGTTTTATTTATTTAAGCTTAAATCAATTTCAAAATTAAAATGAAAGTTTTCTTATATTTTTACAGTTCAGAAACTTAACTTTCTTTAACAGCTTCTTTTATAAGCGATAAACTGTCGACAGGTTCGCCGTCGAATGTTATCGCCGTTCTGGTCAGTTTCATTTCTACAGTCTGCGATTTCGAGAAAATACGCGACTTTTTCGTTCTTGGATCAGCCTGTATATTCGTGATTTATTACACGGGTATCCGTCGCTCGATTCGCGTTTGCGGACATTATCGGCGGCTTGTCGTCGACGAGGCATTTGGCCCTTTATTTCCCGACTTCGCGGAAGGAAGAAAAATAGACGGTGCTCCTCGTGGCGCCCCGGGATCGTTACTTTCCAGATCTCTTTCGGTGGAAGACGGTGGAAAAAGTCGGACGCGTTTTCGCGGAGCATCGATTACGGTATTCGGTAATTTTGTGCTCCGCCGGAGCGAGCTGAAAAAAATATCACTGTGCGTTATTTCGACACCGTCGATTCCCATAGTGGACTGTTCGACTAGAAATGGAAATCGAGATGTGATTATATCCCGAACTGCATTTGAAGTCTGATTTGTTACTTACGAGAGGAGAATTTGTCGATCTCATTTCGATAATTCGTCAAAGTTATAAAACAAATAATATAATAGAAAAATGGAATAAATTGTAAACTAAACTGCTATATAAACGAATAAAACGTCGTAATAAAAAGAGGACAAATATCTTCCTTTGTTGAGAAAAAAAAGGCGGCAAGAGCCGCAGTCTTTTATCTTTCGTGTCTTGTCACAACGAGGGTTCAGTGCTGTCCAAATTTAGTGAAATTTTCCACGTTGAAAATTTGTATTTACCTAACAGGGGGTCTGTCAAAGCAAGGGAGAAATGTGTCCGAGAGCTTGAAGAAGGGTCGCTACAAAAGGAAGGGTGAGAATATGGGAGGTAAGGATCAAATTCGCTGTTCGATTTGTGACTGATCGATCGTGACGCTCAGTAATTCTACACTTCGTTGAAGCGGCTTCGTGTTAACGAGAAAGGAAGGAAAAAGTCCGGATATGCGTATTCTCGTGCATCATGTAATGGAAGTTACTTTATTGAGTTCCAAAAGAAAATAAAAATAAAAATTATGGAATGTCTGTTGTGCTTTTTAAAATAAAAATGTTTACAATATAGCACATACAAAAAAATATACAGCATACACGACTTAAATATGCATGACTCAAGTTATGTAACGTTATGAACTTTTTAGCTCGAATAATGAGCTTTTTAGCTCGAATAAGTTATGTAACGTTATGAGCTTTTTTAGCTCGAATAATGAAACTAAAAGATCGATATTAAATAAGTTAATTAAGTGCGGTATACTTGTCGATATGATTTTATTTCTTTTCTCTGCCGTATTATCATAGACTTATTACATTATAAGCTGAAGATGAAGTGTCTTTCGATTCTGATACTCTTGAAGGATCGATTAGGTCGGATTCGAATGACATTAAAATACAATTCCCTATCGTTCGGTGCTCCACTACTCTAAAAGAAATAAAAGCTAATCGTAGTTAATTGAATTAATATGGCCGATGTTTTAGTAGCGGAAAAGTCATTCGGCATATTTTCGCAATTTAAATGAAAGATAATTCATAACAGCTAGTGTACGCAGTTACTTATGTAACGGATGTAGAATATTTTCTGAAACATCTTATATAATTTATAAAAACTCATATAACAGCTAGTGTACAGTTACTTATGTAATGGATGTAGAATATTTTCTGAAACATCTTATATAATTTATAAAAACTTACGCGCTTGATTGCATTTTATTATATAATCTCTTCTCAGAGACTTTACTATTAGATGTTTAAAAATTCTTAAAGTCATAGTTAATTGTTGCTAGAATTTATTGTAATATTTTTAGTTATATGTTATTATAATACTGGATGCCCTGCATCATATCAACTCTATTTCTTGGCTATCAAATTTAATATTGAACAGACGCAGTTTTACAAAAATTAGTACCGTCAGGACTATCTTAAATCATTTATGACACAAACTTTCAGAAACAGTAAATTCGCCATAAGTTTTACGTATAATCCTCATGGTACCTCTTACTCTTCTTCTGATTATAAATAAATAACAACATTACTTCTCTTCTGGTTATAAATAAAGAACAAACAGTAGCGAGAATGTACTTTATCAGGCTCCACAATTAAAACAATTTTAAATTTAGTAGCCAAGACATACAGTTGGTATGATGTAGAACAAACATTATAATAGGTAACATATAACTAAAAATGTTATAACTCCACTTTTGCAGACACATAAATTTTAATTTTTGAAAATATTTATAATATGATATACATATACTAATCTTTAATTTCGAATCTTTCTCGATAACATTTGCGGAGCTATTGTGAAAGGATATAAAGCGTATTCTATTCTGTCTCAATTTTTTCTTATGTATTTTTGATCAATATTTAATTGTATCGACAAATTTACCTATCTGCTAACTTACTTTCACGATCACGAGGTTGAGTCGGGAAG
Organism: Trachymyrmex cornetzi; assembly: GCF_001594075.2. Taxonomy (NCBI): domain Eukaryota; kingdom Metazoa; phylum Arthropoda; class Insecta; order Hymenoptera; family Formicidae; genus Trachymyrmex; species Trachymyrmex cornetzi. Next base: position 7,132,233 of record NW_017296059.1, read on the forward strand.
GGGCTGTTCTCGATACTCGCCTAATCGATCTCAAGCCTTTGTAAGTCGCGCTGTAAGTCGAGAATGAAGGTACCAAAGACTGCTTGCCTTTACCCTGCCTGAAGAGGCTGGAATAAGAAAGCGAAGGGGTTCCGAACATGCTTGAGGAGACGGAAGAGTCTCGATCTCAAGGAACTTTAAAGAACAATCGCGCACAAGATATCGCAATTTTTATTTCAGCCGTTGTATTTTCTCGTATAACACTTGATATTAAATTTATTACGTTATTATATTAAGTTTTACAATTTCTGTTTTCTAAAGCGTTTATAAAATAAAAATAGTGCGGCTCAGCATAGCTCTTGTAACTTGAAAGGATAAAATACAATCGAGAATATCCGTATAAATATTTTTACTTCTTTTATTATTTTCTTGGTTATTAATTGTCGATAAATTGATTTCTCAACACATCTTCTGAACAAGTAATTAAATATATTTATCCGATCTTAAATGTTCTCGATTGGTTGGAGATAATCGATGAAAAGATTGGCGAAAATTCTTGTCCTTGTGGCTTTCTGCTGCGTTCCTAAGTCGAAGACGAAAATACCGAATTCGGTCTAAAAAGTAATATTTTAATTCTTTCATATAGGATTCAAATAATATTCAAAAACATTTTCGTACTTTCTTTCTCTTTCTCTCTCTTCCTATTTCCCATTCCCTTTCTTGTTCAATCCTTTCTCACTCTCTTCATCTTTCTCACTATCTGTTCTCTTTGGTCGCGCAACCCCCTTGTTTCTCGGTAATTAAACGGGGGTCGATGTCAATTAAATTATTCCCGCCGTGTTTCACACGTGACGTGACGGTTCTCCGAGAGATACCCTACCATAATCGATAGTCGCTCGACTATTCATTAGTTGTAAATGTCACAGTGTAATCGTACAATAGTTGTTAAAATTGATTTGCTGTGGTTATTTGCGTATTAATTATTTAGTTATTGATTTATAATATATATAGATAGTTTTAGCATTGCAAAATTAATGTATTTTATGTGTCAATTTCAAATTGTTAAAAAATTCAAGTTTATCCCCTATGAAACAATTTCAGAAAAAGTGATGCGCGGGCTATTGATAATCACTTCCATTTCATTGTGCGCAAATATAAGAGAACATTTCAAGATTTCAATTTAAGATTTTTAAGTTAATGCGTACGTTTCAATTGTCACAAATGTATTATTCGGATTACTCCTCTGCTGATAACATAACATTTAAAATTATTTAAAATGACGATTTACCATCTCGGATGGATGCTTTCAGTGCTGTTTAGCTTTTCGTCTCTTTCGCCTCGTTTCCATTTTGCCAGCGAAAAGCATTTCTTCGAGAGCATTTTGCGAATATTTCCTCTCGCCAGAATAGTGACGACAATTACTAAAATACCTCGGCATGATTGTTGCATTTAATGAGACATTATCGTTACGGTTTTAACGATCGAAGGTGTCATTTAACCTATTCTTAAAAATCTGTTAAAATTATTCGCTTAGTATGTTTTTTTTTTCCAAAAACGAATGATGTTTTTATTGAAGTTAATACGAGAAACGAGTCTTGCGTAAATAAATTGGTATAGAATATTAAATTTTTTTTATCCGAAGGAAAACCGTCCGTTGAAAAGTTTAAATGCATTACTAAAATGCGTCTACCCAAACCTTCGCTCGATACTCGACTTTTTCATTTTCGGTCCTCATTTCCATTTCGAGCGATGGAAAAAGAAGCGTATTCCTTCGTTTCGCATTCGATATTTACTGCTGGCCACGAGACGCCGGTACAATTTTAAAGGAGCGCCTTTAAAATTAAGGGCTCTCCTTCACGCGCCCAAAGCGAACACCGATGGTTTACCGGGGGCTATTTTCAACCCTCCGGGTTCGACACTTCGTGTCCCGATGAAAACGTTTGCCGACTAAACGAGACCCCGATTTCGAAGGCGAGCACAAAAAAGTGGGATGAAGAAACGAATGCGAATGAACGTGAAAGAATGAATCTTCCGTGTCGCATATCATCGTTTTTTATGTCTTCTCACATTTTTCCGCGCGCGTTGTTTCGCCATTTATGCGAGTTTGCGTTTACACAGCATCAGGTATGCATAGAGGCAGAAAGTAGCTCGACGGTAATTTGCAAGCACGTATTGAAAAGAACGTGATCCGACAAAATAATCGTAATTTGAATTTACATACAGGATAATTTTATAGATTCACAAAATCAGTGATCTTATAATTATATAATATATACAGCGCGCATACGAGCACACATATATGTACATCAGATATCTAATATATATTACATATTGAATCAATTTTGTATAAATTACAAAGAAATTGGTATCTTAGGCATGTTTCCAGTTTATATTTTATCTATATATATTTGTGCAGTAGTCGCAATTAAACTTAAATATGTAGTAAATTCGATAGTACAAATTATATCCAACACGATATTACGAGAACTGTCTAGTGCGTCGATAGTAGTATCTGCGCGGTTTGCGTTTTCCGATGCCGCTTTCGACAGCGATTTTAAAGACGCAATAGAAAAAATTGCAACTCACGCGGTGACTACGACGAGGGTCAGTTGATATTGGATTCGAAACGTACGAGATCGGCAATATCCTTCAGGCCTCTTCTCTTTGCATTCCTCGATGGAGAAAGGTTTCCTCTCACCGGGCATCTTCGGGATAAAGCCACGAGAGGAGTGGAGTGGAGTGGAAGGTTTGCATGCCACGCTGCACGAACGCGTTCGATATTCCGATATCCTGATATGGGGAGTGTTTCTCCTCGCGACATCCTCGCCTCCTCTCCGGGATATACACCCTCTTCATGGAATTTATTATCCGCTCTCAACCTGCGCTCTGTGCACTCCCGCCCCCTCTCCCCTCTCTACGCTGAAAACCCTCGAGGATCACCTTACTGAGGATTCGGCAGTTTCCATACCGCAATGGTGGCTGTTTTTCGACGAGACTTTCTTGAAAGAAGCTTTGATCCAGTCGAAGACTCCTAATAGTCCTTTCGTTCGCGGAAAAATCTTCAAGAGAACAAAATCTTGTAATCGATTATCGTCGGTACATGAAGCTGATAAAAATTTTACACGCAAAAATGGCTTTCTCGAAACAACTTACATTTACGAGCGCTTTTAAGATCTAACTATTCGGATCTATCTCGGTGTGAGTTAATTTTTAATTTAGTAAAATTATTCGGTCTGTGAACTCTCGTAATGAGTCTTCTGCAAAGTATTTTGGATCCGAGCTCGCGTATAATTGTAATCATTTATTTCATCCAAAGTGCATTGTTATTTATCTACTTGTTTGTGTTATTGTTGCAGAGATCCACCTCTCGGTATTTTGCGAGCTGATGACCTCGCAAGCAGTCGTGCACTCACCTCTGCATCGATTCGATCGAAGCACCGCAGTCTCTCTTCAGCAACGCTGAAGGGCTAGCGCACGTCGTGGTGGTGGGTTAGCGAAAAATGCGATAGGAACGGAGGGATTCGACCACGAGAGGACGAGGAAGAAAACGGGAGGGTTTGTTGCCTGATGAGAGAGCACCATGTGCTCGATCGTACTGGTCTGGCGTTGGAGGGCTGCCCTCTTCAGCACGATGTTGCTGCTATTGTCCTGGGGAACAAACGCGGCGGAGGACTGCCCGAGCATGTGTGCGTGCAAGTGGAAAGGCGGGAAGGAATGGGTTGAATGTGCGAACCGTGATCTCAAAGGATTACCGCAGGGTGCCCGAGAGGAGACGCAGGTGCTCGACCTGTCAGGCAATCATCTGGTCAACTTACCAGCGGAATGCTTCCGCGCCCTTGGTTTGATCAACCTTCAACGGCTCTATCTGGGCAAATCTCGAATTAATCAGATTGCCTCTGAGGCGTTCGTCGGTCTGGTCGGCCTAGTAGAGCTCGATCTGTCCGAGAATCAGATCGAACAGGTGCCTACGGATACCTTTGCGTCCTATCCAAGTTTAATGAGGCTTATATTGAATGGGAACCCAATCAGGGAAATTCGCCAAAACGCATTTCTTCGTTTGGTGCATCTTACTAATTTGGAGATCAGTAAGTGCGCGATAGAGATTATCGAGCAGAACGCTTTTGAGGGCCTCCAGTCGCTAGAGTGGCTTCGATTGGACGGCAATCGACTCACCTACGTGCCAGATCACACTCTACCGCTGGGAGGAAATCTCAGAGGATTGACTCTTCACAACAATCCGTGGCAGTGTGACTGTAGACTGAGAATAATGCAGGCCTGGTTGAAGGAATCAGCCCCAGCAGCGCCGCAAGAGTCCGAACCTATCTGCGATTCCCCGGCGAGACTACATGGCAAACAAATCAAGAGTCTTAAGATCAATGAATTAGCCTGTCTACCGCGTATCGATCTTCAAGATCATTTAGAGATTTACGAGGGCGGGAATATCACTTTAAGATGCGATGTTCATGCGGTTCCGACTGCTAAGGTCACTTGGTGGTTCAATGGAGAACCATGCGAGCTGCAACACGAAAACAATTCGATGGCTAGCAGTATTTCTACATTTCCAAGGTAAGCGAATTTCCAACCTCTATTATAGATCTTTAACAAAACTTTATCCATGTTTCTTTTGTTTCGAAACGTGTTTCTCTACATCTATTTTAGGTACATCTACCGACAACGAGGCGGGACCAACATGAGCAGCTCGCTGTTCCTCTACTCGGTCGAGTCGCTCGACGAGGGCACCTACAGCTGTATCGCAGAAAACAGCGCGGGTTCTGCGGTGGCAAATCTTTCTCTTCGTGTGCTCTTTCGCGAGAAACCCACTGTAGAGCCACCCTCCGACAATCCTGGTTCCGGTTATGTAGCCGCAATTGTTGCTGGCGCATTGGTAGGCACCCTTTTGGCAATGAGCTGTTTAGTGGGTAGCGTGATATACTGTGCGAAGAAGCGTCGTCGCGATCGGAAGCGCAATTCGAAAGCGTTGGTGACGCAGAGCAAGTCGGTTCTACCAATCACGAAGGATACTACTAGCATTTCCTGTCGGAAAGGTAACGGTAGTCTGATCGGAGGTCTTGAACATCAGCAGATGGTCTCATACACCGAACGTGAGATCAACCGTGCGGCTACTTTGGAACGTCGGGAACACACCAGGAGTAATCACTTAGATCGAGATGCATATTCAGTAGCGAGTCCAGTTGCCAAGTATTTAACCGAACCTGATTTAATCAATGAAGTACCCGAGAACTCCGAGGTGGGCTATGGGCAGTTGTACGGACGGCATCATCAGCGTGTCGGTGGCGTTGACCGGCAGGTCTTGGATTACGACTCGGGCTATCCATTGCAGCCCGATCTGCGGCCGCCACCGGTGCTACCACAGATGAGTTATTTGGATCAGGATGGCTATCCGCTCAATTTTGGCCTGCCTAAGATCACCTTTAGTACTGCTAGCACTTTGCCTAGACTCCGACAACGTATGACGGAGCCAGGCTCGGCGGCTGCGCCGGCGGCCAGATATTCGCGCGAGGCGGAATTCCTCGCAAGATCACCGGGATATGATCCCATTTTACCGCGAACCGATGCTAGGTACACCGCCGAGGGTTATCCTTATCCGGTGCATCAGCATCAACATCAGCATCAACATCAGCATCAGCATCAACAGCAACAACAGCAGCAACAGTCGCAATCACAGACAATACAGCCATCACTATCAATTCAACCGGTCGAGCAACCGATTCAACAGCAACTGCCCATTCAGTCGCCAGTATCGCCAGTTGCTGTTTTTCCAGAAGTACCCTTCATACCATCACCTCCTGCGGCTTATAGAGGCGAAACCACTCCGTTATCGCCGCGGTCCCTTCTCGGCAAAACTGCTCGCGAGGCCGCGGCTGCAGCTGCCGCGAGAGCGGAGGAGCTGCAACCTCCGAATCATCCGGAAAGTCCTGATGAAGGCTACGTAGGGGACGCTATGGATGTATGAGGAATCCGAACCGGACAAGAGTTTAATTGTCGGATCTGAGAAGTGCGGGAAGTACATCCTGGATCTGAATAAAATTCCTAAACTGTGAATAAAATTAATGTATCATTTGTTTTTTCAAGTTTATTCTTATTTTTTATTTACTGGGTCTATTTTGAAAAAAAAAAGGATCGGATTGATTGTTTTTTTGGGGGGAAAATATAATACGATTAACATTTTTTTTATGGAAGTGATCTCATTTTTATGACATCATACAAACTTTCTTCAAAGTATGTTATACCATGTAATTATTATTTATTACCTAATTTCTGCTAAAAAGGATTTTATCTTGCGACAATAATTTAATTTTGAGAATTTATTATATACGTTGCATAAATATTTGAATATCTTTAGATTAGTTTAGCCGGTTCATAAAACATTTATTTAAGAATAGAAATTCATCATCTTTGTGTGTACATTTTCATATGTGTTTCTGATGAAATTACAGTCAAGAGGCAAAATCTGTCCTCATTTTTTTGCTCAACATATTGATCCAGTAAATAAAATAACGACATTTATATTTGCATAAAAATTTGCGAATAGTTTTTATAATCTTCTTCCATGCGTCAAGCATAAAGACCTAAGCGAACAACGAGATATCAAGAAGGAAATCTGTCCTCGTCATACTACCAGATTAATTCGTGGAGAATAACAGGGTCCAGGATGTGATTGGCGGAACAGGGCCACCCGAGACGGCACGAACAAAGGACTCGTCCTGGCGATGGAGACGTAATAGATTAATCAGAAGGCATGTCTCGAATGTCGCTGTGGTGCGCAGTCCTTGTCAGAGCCGGGAAGGATGGTAGAGATGTTCGCTTATAGAACGCGGTGATTTTTGCATTCACGTATTCGAGGGAAATCGACTCCGAAAAATTTACGCGGATCGCGTTTAAATGCGGAGAGTGCTTTTTCGGACACCAAAATGGCGACCGGATTTATTTAAACGGCGTGTCGCGCTTGTGAAATACGACGACGTCTTTTGGACACGATCCAAGGAGAAACGTCGTTCGGTCGCGTTGAAAAGGAACCAAGATGGCGTGACTGATCCTTAAAGTGATAGATAAATGTTTGGCGGACTCGATCGAGTGAAACGCGCCTCATGGACCTCGAAGGCGCGCTTTCAGCATCGCGAACAAGAACGTGATTGGTGCTCAAAGCGGGGCTCCTCCGACGGAATCCGCTACGAAAATGTGAAATTAATTAAATTTAATTGTTCATGTTGATCCCGCGACTGACAAAGTTCGCTATAAACCGCGAAATGAACGAACGGTATGGATGTAAAATAATAATAAAAAGGAGACTGTCCTTGTTAATTATACATATGGATATTTGTGAGAACTTTTATATATTATTTGCTCTATCTCTTGTAACATAATTATTTAAAAAAATTGTGTTGCAGATTTGATATCATTATATCAAAAAATATATAATTTATTGTTGTTTTTTTAACGTGTTATGATTGATATGATCTGGTCGCTTCGATATATTCTTAATGGCTCTTGGATTACTCCGATATGGTTTACACAGCGTTATATCCCACACGTGATACGTGATACGGGGTGCTCGTGACTCGGAAATCTGCTCAAGCCATCTTTGCACTCTCCCCGGTAGAGCACTTTGTTTTATACTTTTTTTTAGAATAAACGTCATTTTTATTTCTATTGAGGACCCTCTCGATCCTGGCGTTTTAAAGTGGAGATGCAACTGTAGCGATTCTGCTGTAGTGATAATAATGTTAACTTGGTGTTTAAGACTGGCGAATTGTGTGAGATTAGGAGCGCCATGATGGCACTCGACCTGATGTACAGAGACCGTTGAACGTACAGGATGTTCTGAAAACGGTGTATACCAGAATCGGATTGTGGAGCGAGGAATTACAAAAGTACATTTATTTTCAAAAGAATTTAATTTTAAAAATTTTTTAATGCAAAAATTACATTTTAAAAAATCAAGATTTTAAGAAACTTGAGAATTAAGAAGACATGAATTTTATTCGTTGAGATGTTAAAAATTATGATTTACTTAAATAGTTCTTACTTCGTTGCTTCGTTATAGTTAGATTACTTATTGTACTAAAAAAAATTTTGCAAGTTAATTCCAGCTCTTTGGAATGGTATACGTCTCTTCTAGGACGCCCCGTATATCTATATACATATACGTATATATAAATATACATATATACAGACACACAACACGGATAGATATATACATATTATATGGCGCGAACACTGAAAAACACTAAACGGCAAAAAGATCGGTGAAAGTAGTTAATTTTTTAAAGGTGTCTTTGCGAGATGCGATTCGAGCTGGCTTCACCCTCTTAAATCATCGATCGATCTACAATCGATAGACATATAATGAGATGAAAATCATGCGATTGGCATTGTTTCTACAACTAAATGTAATATTTGTTCAAGTTTGCAAATTTCAACTATTCAGAAAACACTGATGAGTAGTTGATGACAAATTATCATAACTGCAAGGTGGCGTCGGATGTGACAGAAGAATGCGCCTCGAGAAAGCATCGAGTCCTGGAGAGTCCTTTCATCGTCAGAAGTACCCGGCGACGAGGAAACTGGTTTCCTTTCCGTTGCCGTAATCACGACGCGATTCACGGATGAACAGTGTTTGCTTTCCAGTCTGGCGACTCGCAAGGATATAGAATCCTGCCTGTGTCCTTTAAGCTTCGCCGTCGAGGTAACTCGAAATTTGTCTTTGCCTTCGAGTTTCGTATATAACAATATTTCATCTTGTTCCGGGGCAAGTAATTTATTTACATTTTGAGAAATTTCAGGCCAAACGAGAATGTTTGAAACAAGAAATGAAGAGAAATTCTTAGTACGTCAGGAAATTAAAAAATTGTTTACTTTAGTCAATTAAAATTTAACGTTTCGGATTATGTTAAAATTTAACAAACATTTTTACAAGTAAATTAATAAAACAGATAATTTAAATAACAGATTGAAATTAAAATTCTTTAAAATAATTCATTAAAAATCTGTATAAAATTCTTTTTTTTTTTTAATATAAGAATTAATACTATATTTTGAAGAAGGGCAATTATAGAATTTGAAACACGAATAACCGAAATACGTTTAAATTTGATTGTACGTTTTCAGAGTCGCCAACTTTCAGAGTCGAAATACAAGTTATATCGAGTTGTGAACGTAATTTTACGCACTGACGAAATTCTGCAAAAGGAGTTCTATATTTGTTGTTTCATTTAATTAGAACTTTTTAAACGAGCTTGCCAACGAGAATAACTTCAAACCGCGCGGTCAATTTTGCGAATTTCATTTAATTTGCCGTGAATGGGCAGACTATTAGGCTGTGTTTTCGGAATACAAACGTAGCAAAAATTTACGGCATTTAGAATTTTTATAAATGTTTAACCAATTTTGAATCTGTTAAAAATAGTTAGTCTCTAATGAGATATTAAAAAAAATATTTTTTTACATTAATATATAAATCTTTTTTTTATTTCTTAATATTTTTATATGTTATATTTTAAACTTAGAAGAAGAAAAGGAGATATGAAATATTGCTTAGTTATTTAAATATCGCATCTTAAACGTTGAGAAGTATTCGGAAATGAAATAATTAGAAAACTCATACCTTTTCATGTAATCGCCATTTCCTTAAAGAATTTCCTTAAACGACTTCGCTTGCGGTTAAATAAATAACATCGTTAAATTGAGTTAAATTACACGAGGAAATGCAATGTACTTCCTAGAGAAGAACCTTTTAAAAATAATCATTTCAGTTTGTACATTAAAAAGATTAGTAACGGATGATTTTATACTTTTTAAAGAGAACTGATTTTTTGAGATTGTATTTTCATAGGTAAAAATTTTTTATAGACCTCTCTCTAGGTGCTTCATGCATATTTATTTGCATCGATTAAAATCTGGTGAAAGGAAAATAAAAGTCCAACACATTCGAAACAATTCCTTTTTCCCGAAAAAATCTAAACTAGAAAGTTTGTTTTTTTTTTTTTTAGTTTTTACTTCGACGCCATACTTTCAGAGATTCGTTTTTTTCGTAGATAAAAATTTATCATCGCAATCTGTCGCTTCCTTCTTCGTTTATTTATTTTTGTCGAATTGACGAGCGAGCGGTTAAACGCAGGAACAAGAAAAACACTAGCAAAGTTTAACGATCTTGCTCGCAGGCGATATTGCATTCGCTGGTTTGCGGCTCGTCTGAGTTAAATGCATTCCTCTTTTTCCATCGATCCCTTTTTACTTCTTATTTATTCCTTTTCGCTTGCGCGCACTAATTATAACCGCGGTCGCGAGCTTGCTCGGTAACGATCTTGCTTTTTTTGTAGAAACGCGTCGGAAAGCTTTTCTGGATTTTCCTCGAGAATCCAAAGAGACATGAGATACATTTTTTGAAATGTATTTCATAAGAGAAAATTATACGAACGGAGTTATCTTTTCGTACAGACAATTCTCGATTGTTTCAATGACTTTCACGACTTTTAATATTTTCCGTGTAGATGGAAAGCTACAGGAACAAAATTCCGCTCTGATAAATCGGTCGAATTAAATTTCGCAAGGAAATCATACGCGCGGAATTTCATCGTATAAAGGCTTAGCGTCCCGAGATCGGTCGTGAATATTAATCGGCTTTCCTCTCACCGACTCTCACGCAGTGAAACATTCGTGCCAGGGAAAATCTCACGAGGAAGGCAACCCGTCCTATTAACTTCCCTCGCATTCACAACGTGCTGCTACGATGCTTTCCAGTAAATGTAATCACACGTCGATGCATTAATCAGCCGCTCGGTGAAACTCATCGTAACTCCATCCATCGGATATGCATGTCAGTTAGAAGTTAAGGGCAGTCGGACGATAGGATTTCTTGGTTAAATAGAAAATGCATCTATTAGAAATTACTGTATTTATTTATTTATTGGATTTAGATATTTTAATATTTCATATTTAAATCTCGTGCTTGGCAACGTCTGTTTTAAAAGATTAAATACTATTCATAACGAAGCAGAGATAGCAAACAGCCAACCGATTTTGTTTATTCATTCTTTTTATAGCGTATTTTAAAAGAAAAATATTTTACAAACGTGGAGATCATGATATTTTATTGTTGTGAGATCGATCAAGAGAAAGTGTATGTGACGGGAAGATAGCGAAAGATAAGAAAGACAGAGAGAGAGAGGGGGGGGGGGGGGGGGAGGGAGAAGGAGAGAGAAAATAACATTAAGTATACACGAGAAAATGAGGGCCAAAGCCACATTCGAATCGATCTCTTTCGAATCCACCCATCCTACCATTCCATTTCCCTCTTTCCACGTAAACCACCCTCCTTTTCTCGACTGTAAAACTCCCGCGAAGAGTTACGACTCTCCGACGCTCGCAGCACAATCTTGCATATATGGACAGGCGCACATATACACTCATTTACGTACTTACACATATACAAAAAACACACATACACACACATACACACACGCGCACAGTTTCAGGTACACATGATGTTCCGAACGATTGAGCAATACGATTTGTATTACCGTGTATAACGTAATGTATTCGATTCTGCACATGTCGTATGTACTTTGGATGTAGCGAAGGATTTTTCACGACTGATATGAGATTAAAGGAATAAAAATAGCTTTTGTATTAAAAAGTGTTGTTCTTTTTTTTTGCGAGCGTTTACATACGTTCTTCCGTATTCCAGTTTCTGCTATTATTTCATGGAAGAATTATACAAGCATTCCTTTGTGAACAATCTCGGCCATCAAATATTATAACGATACGAAATTACGGAAAATATTCTGTATAATTTCTACATTTCTTATTGCAAATATTTTACTTTTTTTTCTTAAAGATGATTTATTGATATTACAAACAATTTTAGAATTTTCAAACTATCATCAAAATTATCATACGAGAAAGATGTAGATTACACATAACGATCAAAGATATATGTGTTAAAAATTCGTCAACTTTCTATTCATAACGTTTACTTTGTAAACTATTTTTAATTTATCTTTTCTTTATATTACAGTATCATATTTATTTGAAAATTTGTCACATTTATTGCAAAAATAAATTTGGCCATTTACATTATTTATACAATCCTGATTTGTAATATAATGATTCTCGGTTATAAACAGCAAGACAATCTTGTAACGAACACGATTAACTGGTCGTGAAAAGATTGCAGTACAGCTCGCAACTTGTATGCTTGCAGAGGAAATCGTCCGAGAGAAGTGTGGCAAAATAAAAAGATTTAAGAAAGAAACGGACGCGACTCGAAAACACGCGCATAATTCGAGATATTTTTGTTGTTCAACTTCACGTTCTATGATTTCATGATTTCCATCTAACCCATTGCCATTTAAGGACATCAGACTTTTCTGGTTACACGCCAAGGAAAGGGGACTTTTGACTGTAGACATTACAAAGAAAAACTATAAGGTAGCTTATATCCGGCTTCTCCTCGCGAAGATCTCTGAGAAAACTTAAGACAAGAAGATAAGAAGTTTTCCTTTCTACTTCTATCTATAGATCGCAGGTAAGTTTAATACATACTGTTTTATATAGATAGGGTACCTACATATTGATATTATCGTATTTTCTGAAAAGTAAAAAGATCAAACATGTTTTTCTTTTGACAAAAGGTTTCCGGAAATACGTACATCCTTTTCAAGATATTTTCAAGATACTATATTTTTAAATATATTTACAATGATTTGTCATAAATAGCTCTTTATATAAAAATAGTGGTGTTATAATTGGGTCTAATTGCATTTATAAATTTATTTACATATTTTAGCTTTTATATAATAAAATACATTTTCATAATGAAAAACACTTGAAGATGTTCCATTTATCAATTTGAAATCGAATTCTTTATAGGAGAAGTATATACTTCTCGACTCTAATAAATTATGAAGTTAATTCCAATATCTTGAAGTGTTTCGTTATAAATGTAAAAATATTAGATTTCATTATAACAGAATTATTAAAATTTTTATTCGAGAAAATAACAGATAAAATATTTCAAGAAATGAGGCATTTTTGAAAATTTTATCATACGGGAAAAAAATACTTATTTTTTATAAGAAATATGATAATATTAGTCTGCTTCTCTCTCTCTCTTATTTAAGTGAGATTTATTTATCATAAAAAAGAATTGATAAGCGATATAAGTAACACTTTATTGCATGGAAACGGAGAAAAACGGTTTCGAAAGTGAGATAATGAGAAATTATTGAAATTCAGAGTGACACACCTCGTATTATACGCGGTGCAATTATTTGTTGCTCCGACACTAATCGATGAGACGAACCCACTTCGTAATTCTCTCGCGAGATGAATCCGACATTTTATTAATGTCGCGGGTAGAGTTTTAATTATAAACACATATATATGTATACTGAATGGAGTATCATGCTTAAAACGTATTGAAAGAGATGTTACCCTGTAATATTAGCACGTATAATACACGCGCATCTGTTAATGCAACTGAAAGTTTAATCACAAATGATAAGCTAAATCATAACAAATATTTTATAGCGAATATAATCCATTACAACTGCTTTCGCATTTGCAATGAAAGCATTTATTGTACAGCATGCTTTTAAACATATTTCCAGCCTATATATACACACATCTTGTCGTGTGCACACATACGCGTTGCGTTGCATTTCCCACAATTCCAAGAAAATATTTTCGTGAAAATAAAATTTATAATAGCAATAAAATTCAACAGAAATAAAATTCACGATGTGGAAATGAAATCCACAACTGTGGATCGTGAAGACGTCTGTATAGGAAAATGTCGCAAGGCTCCGATATGTTAAAATTCCGCCATAATCAATGTTCTCTCGCTTCGATGCGCTTCGGAAATTATTGAAATTTTGTGCAGTATCTGTTACTTAACAAAAATTTTATTAAATTACATCGAATATTTAATTTTTCTTGTTTTCATAATAGAAATATTTGTTGTTTATGATTCTACAAAGTTACGTGCATTCAATAAGTTTATTTATTCCGAGAGATGCATCTTATTGTTTCGTTATTTCATCGGAAAAATTTTACGTACCAAAGAAATAGAATTCACGGCTGTGGAACGACGACGTAACTCACTCGGGAAGAAATGTCACGAAACTCGCGCAGTCGATAATCTTTCACTTCGACGCTCTTCACGGCAGACTGAATCGTCTTCGTCTCCGTTGGTTGTGTGCGACGCGAAACTCCTCTTCGCGTACCGTGAAAATAATTGGACAATTTTTGGTCGTTACATCGCCAAAGTCTTGATCTCTCCTTCCCTCTCTCTTCCTCTTTCTCTCTCTTCAGAGATTCGCGCGTATTTGAAGAAACTTTCTTGGAGACTCCAGTCCTCGTAAGATCCGATACTAGCTAGAATTGTTCGAGCGGGCCACGTTAATATTCTGACAAATGACGAACAGGACGAGTTGCGCAAAAAAAGCACAACTATTCTGTGAAATAATTGGATCGATAGCAGGAAAACCATCGTAAATTTTGCAATACTTAATGATTCTTGTTATAGTTTATTTGGCTTTAGCCAGTTAAAAAAGAAGTTACGAGAAGAAAGTTGAGAAAAAAAAATAATTTGCGAAAATCAAAGTGTTAGTATGTAATCTAATTTTAGATAAAGTCTGCACACAATTTGAACAAGGAACGTAATAATAATAACATTGCACTTGTGTATTGAGAATAATTAAAGACGTTCTGAAAATAATTAATAAGTTAGCAGTATTAAAAAAATTTATTATTGCTTTCTATATACATAATCGATACGCGGAATACGCATTGTTACACTCTCCTTCAATATTCATCCATTATTCTGCAGAGTACAGGTCTCTCACACGCATGATAAAGGCAACATGCAAATTTGTAAACAAATGAAATTACAATAACCGTTCAAACTCGCATTAAATTGCTCTGCGTTAACATAAAATTACGAATTTATATCTCTGCGTGTCCAACATTTTGGGCGACGCGATACCGCGCTTATGGAAAAATTTCATAGATTTATGATTAGGCAAATGGACGTTATAATATGAATCGTGCTAATGTAAATTCTGCATTAAACTTTAAACATTTTTAGCACAATAAACGTGAGCGACGCATACAAGTTTTTTGAAATTACGATTCTTTAATTTAATCGTTGCCTAATTTTGAGATCAATGCAAGTGTGTCTATAAAAACCTGTAATATAAATCTTATTAATGACATTACGGCACATAAAATCGCGCTAATGTGAGCAACAAAATGGCGACTCGCAAAAAATTCGACCACGCGGCGTGACGACTGGAAATCTTCCGTAATAATTTCTCAGCGACGTGGAAACGCCGGCCGAGTTTTATGGTGCAACCCCGACGGCTCCCCTTGTTCGTCGCCCATCGCTATGAGCTATTTAACCACCCTATTTCTCTTTACGGATATTAAACCTCTGCTGGAGGTCGAGTTCGTTGTATCGAGTAGTCGAAAACTAAGTGGGCTTTCAACCCATCCGGAACGTAAAGCGTCCGATCGTCCTATAACTGCGAGGCTGTGGAAATTGTAAAGTTGCGATTTTTAATATGGGTGCTATAAAAGTGCCATTAACGAGAATCACACAGAACTAAAGTTACAACGTAAATGGGCTGTATAAAAATTGTTTATTTATTTAAACTTCTCCGCGTGCATGAACTATATTCTGGGGTCTATATGCTCTACAAAGGATTAACCCTTCGTGCACACGATGATTTTCCGGTCCTTTATTACACACGATGGATCGTTCGTGTCTGCATGAAAAAAATAGTCCAAAAATTTAGCTAGATGCAGATTTAAAAATAATTTTGATGGGCCACTGAAATAATTATGTAGTACACTCAAAGTAGTAGCTAAAATGTCAAAATTTTTTACAGCATTGCTTATCATGCTTGAGATTCTTACGCAATTATTTTGTTGATTCAACAAAATTATTTCTAGATCTGTATCTAGCTAAATTTTTAGATGTCTCAGCAAATCATTTTTTTTCATATGTATTAATTTTTATCACTTTTAATAAAAATTATTAAGTGACTTTTACATATACTTTAACATATTTAGAAAGCATTTGTAAGGTTGTGTGTTATATATTTAAAAAATGGAAAGAGAGAATAGACATCATTATTTAATCAGGTGCTCCTAATATTTTAAATAAAAAAATGCGTACGATATGAATGACGCATCTGTAAACTGAAAAAAAAATTTGCTGAATTTTAATAAATATTTGTTTCAATAATACTAACGAAATATTTTTCTACAATAAATAAATGTTTATTCAAGATAAAAAAAATTATGCTTAAATCAAATAAAAGTATATGTTTATATTTAGTAAATATTTCGTTAGTACTATTGAAACAAATATTTATTAAAGTTTAGTAAATTTGTTTTCAGTCTATACTAAAGAATAACACACTGTAAAATTAGGCTAAAAATTTTGAGAAAGAAAATTCAAGAGACAGAATACGTCGTTTCACTTATTATTTGACATAAAATAATATTGGAAAGAAAAAGAATCGATTAATAGTTTCCAAGTATCCAATAATCGCATCGACTTTTTGTCTTCAATGAGAAGCTCGAACAATTCTATTACGATTGCTTGTGATAGAAACACCAGTTTGCTTCCGGTCGACCAACACGCCGGAAGTCGGTTAGCAGAGGTTTAATGTCCGTAAAGAAGTTGAAAGGTTAAATAGCTCGTAGCAAAAGGGTTCGAATGCCGTAAAACTCCGGGACGGAAATCTTGTATCGATATTCGTTCGTCGGCGAATCGAGTCGTTTCAAACCGTCCTGGATCGCTCCAATGATCACCGGATGCGTCACAGGAACGAGTCAAGCGAATTTCGAAACGATCGAATAAATAGCGAATGCGTTCGAAACTTTACAGTGTGATGATATTGCTGCCATTATTACATTATCAAAGCGCCGCCGGTTACGCCCTTTAATATTCCGAGTAAATTTTAGCAATGAAATGAACTGCAATCTGAATATCAATATCACTGGAATATAAAGTATATGCAAAATTTTAATGAAATTATATAAGCCTCAAAAAGATCTTTTTAATTATGCGTTAACTGTGTGTAAAATTAGCAGCACAATTTGTGTGAAAACGATATAATAACTAAACGAGAAAGCTGAAAACGGTGTATGGGAGAGTAAACTTATTAAATATTCTCCTCTCTCAATAGGGTATTGTCATTCTTTGTAGAAATTTGCTCCAGTTTGTCGGAGAAATGATCTGCTTCGATCTCACCGCGAGTATATTAAGCGATTTCGATGTCGCGAATTATAAACAGGAAATTAAACGGTACGCTCCTCACGGTACAACATGCAAAGTTTCTCTCTACCTACTCTAGTCAGGGGATCGCCTCCCTCAATCCCTTTTCTCCTTTTTGTCTCCCGATTCGACGTAAATGCCACCGACTGATTTCAGGTAACGTTGCGAGCAGGAAATTAGAACGCGAGTATATTGCACGTGGAAGTGCTTCGCCCTTATGCGACTCGGGGCGGAGCTCCTTGTGGGACTCAATTACGAACGCCGTCTTTAGCTCCGGCTTCGTTCAGCGAAAGATTTTTCCAGGGCAACGAAGCAAGTTTTCGCACTGAATGCGCCACTTAATCCCGTGAGTATGTGCTCACGGTGAACGTGCCGTTCACTTCAAAATTATACCCATCCTGCATACCGATCGTTTATGGAATGCTGCTTTATGAGTTTAGTCGATTCCCAAACTAAGTTGAATTCAACAGCGTGAATGAAAAACTTTACGATTCTGAACTATTCGCGGTTCAAATATTTTTCCCCTGTCTGTAATATAATTTATTGTCTTTTTCGCAGAATATTTTGTTTTTCCTGAACATCTGATACGAATGGACAATGTAATCTTCTCTCCAACTATCGTCGTTTTTTATCGTAACGACTCCGCTCGCATCCATTTCGCAAAGTCGCAGTTGATTCGTGCAGAATTTTACGAGTTGACGAAACCTGTAAAGAAAGTTTTCAGATGGAATCCTTCTCGCCCTCTTTCGCCTCTTTCGCCTATTTCTTACTTCGCGGGTCCTCCAAGGCTTCTTCTTTTCCTATCTAGCCGCAGCCTTTTGGGAGATGTCGTTATCGGCCTTCCCTCCTGCCGTTCCCTTGCAGTGAGAGCGCGATATCGGCTGTTCCTTCTCCTGGTTTATGCTTCTTGTCGGACACCACGTACTTTCGAGGAGTTATCTAATCCGCATTCGATTCGTTTCTGAATTTTTGTTCCGTTTATCATTCTCGTTAGATATCTCGACACGAATAGGTTAGAATGAAAACACCATGATCTATTTTTCTGTTGAAATTGAGATCTTTATCATTTTATATACGTCTCTCGCGTAGAGATCAAAGAACTTTGAAAACATTTTGTGTGTTCCTTGCAGTGGAAGGATTGGTCTTCTCTCAGATTGACTTCAGTCGGAACGTAATTAGGTATGCGAATATATATGATTGGCGAGGAGCGCCAAATGAGTTACAGAGAATGCAAAGGGGATGATAAGTCATAAGTGGATCATCCTGATAATGCTTCAACTAACTTGGCTTCGAGGTCGCCATTTGAAATCCACTTTTAGACGCTTACTAGAAACGATTCCAGGAAACAATCGTCTACTCACCTTCTTTCATTTCTATGAGAGATTTGAACAGTAGACTAAATTTCCTCGTTAAATTTCTAGCGACGAAAATTTTCCGAATCGTACACCTCAATAAGGGCATTACAGCGAGACTCGATTGAATGTTGACAGAGAAGTTTTTGAATCGCGAAATAATTTGATCATCTACTTATACAAATTTATCTCCCTCGAGGCTTATAATTTATCTACTTTTATGTGATCTACTTACGTGTATTATACGCGGTCTCTAATAAATCCGTGCAAAGTCTAAAATATGGCATCAGTACGTATCGAAATTATTTTTATAGTATCCAGCAACTCTTGGAGGATTACACATCAAATTTCAGTAAGATAGATAGATTCATTACTCTGCGTTTGGCGTTCATTTGAATCGATCAAGTATCGTGATTTGCGAAAAATGAATCAAAGAATTTCGTTTAGTGTTACCACAAAATTGTTCGATTTACGTTACGAAGCCCTTTCGCATCCCTTATTCTCCAAATTTCGATTTCGTAGGGGAAATCGAATAATTTTGCGATCACGCTGAACGAATTCTTTCTTATTATTCATTTTTCGCAAATCACGGTACTTGATCGATTCAAATGAACGCCAAACACAGAGCAGTGGATCTATCTCACTGAAATTTGGTATGTAATTTTCCAAGAGTTGTCGGGTACCAAAAATAATCTCTATGTGTACTGGTGGTGTCATATTTATCAGACTTTGTACGGACTTATCAGACCTCCCACGTAATTATTATCTAATTGTAGACACAGATTATTATATATAAATTCTATGATGCACATATATATATATATATATATATATATATATATATATATAATATGTGTACACAAATATTTTAGTATGTCTCTTAAGAGGAGTTGATCTAGAATATAATAAAATCTCTCACTCTCGCTCTACCTTTCTCTCTCTCTCTCTCTCTCTCTCTCTCTCTCTCTCTCTCTCTCTATCGTGTATCTCATTCTTCGTGTTTCTTCTTGTGGTGGTTACACATCAAAGAACATATTTGCAAACTTGAGACGCGTTTGCACATATACGCTAAATAGAAAACCAAAACATGTTTGCAATTTCATGCGAGACACAATTTTCTGTCCGCGAGCAATTGGTGAACTGTATGTGTTTGAAACTGTTTTCATTCGCTTTCTTGGCTCAGAAACGGATCCAGCAGAAACGGACGAGTCGTGTAGGGAATTGCGGAATACGATTTTATGCCGGAAGAAATTTTCTTCCGAGAAGAAGGAGATCACTTTGCCGCAATTGCTTCTCACAGTTTATGAACGTTATTGACTATTTACAAGCTACAATCATAAAGTCAATAGTTCGTTATGAATTTAATTTCTTTTGCGGGTTTTTAATAAAATGTACGGCTTGTATTTATATATTCAACAGTGTTAAAGAAAACTATAATATATAAGATGTAATGTTAAAAACATGTATATATAAATAGAAAAATCACTGTTGCTTCGATAACTTTACTGATGAAAAATTTGCACAAGTTCGATAAAAATTCATGTCTTTCACACGATGGAACGTTCAACATTGTCAGAGAAAACCGTATTCTATCTGTTCGCTAGACCATCTATGGAGGATTCTGCATAATATCTTCTACCGAATTTCACAGAATGGGATACCATCGAGCGTTTCTGCGAGGGAGTTCTTCGAGGAGTGTTCTTTCGACGAGTACAAATTGTCGATACATAAAGCGATTCGTATTACGAAACTTTTTTCGCGTCCAATGTATAAATGTCAAGGAAGTCGTTTGGGGACCGGTCGAGACAAGTGATACACGTCGGCGAGCGATCAAAGACGGACAGTTATTTATTGCCGTTTCTATCCAGACTTGTGAGAAATGTAAGGGACGATCTACTCTTCGCATTCACCACAATCCTGTCCACAAAATTTAGTTTCACTGGTAATTGTACGTGAAACTATAGTTCAGTAATAGCACCTCTTGTATCTTAAATGGCCACGTGTCCACTTAGATTAAGTAATTTTCGTAACTTTTATTCTATTCTAGATTTATGTAATTTTTATTTTATATACCTATTTTTTATTTTTATGTTTATTTTTCCGTTCAAATTTTCTAAACCTTTCCTTTTGTTTTGTAATCTAAATTTTCTTATTTTTGTTAACTTCATTTGGCTTTACTCTTAATATTATAAATGTTATTGTTACTAGTAAAAAACGGTTGTTGTAAACATATTGTTTAAAAAATTTAAATATTAGTTTATTTGATTAAACCTATGTCTAAATTTATTTCCGATTGAAAGAAACTTCTTTCTAGAATTATGAATGAATACTCAATATCGACATAATGCGAAAATTACAAGAAATTACTCGTAAGTCAGCTATTCATATTCTTTTAAGCGACTTGATAAGTCCCTTATCAACTCAATGCATTTATATCCTCGATATTTCACTCAGATGCACGTGCTAAATAAATAAAAACTTTTTATTGGACAACGTATTCTCTCGTGAAGACTCGCGAGGTCCATTCGCCAGAGAGCCAGGCGTAATTAAAGGAAGTTATAATCCGCCGTGATAGAGAGCGCGGCAAATAATACGACTGAAATTGGGACGAACAGTGATCAGAAATTGGCATAAAATAATTCGTTTTCGTTGAAAAAGAAGTCGGGGAAAATTCAAATGAAATCATTAATTTCTCCCACTTTAACAAATATTTATGGAATCAACTTACTTTGCGATATGGATAATTAATACCGATTAATTCCGTTTGTTTTTATCTCACAGTCATAAAGAGATTTAATTGCTTTACTTTTATATGTTCTCCATGATGAATATAATATTTCTAATTTGTAAAAAATTGGATGATTTCTTAAAAGTTATTGGAGGGACTCTAATTACTGTACCGATTAAGCTTGAAGACAGATTCCATTTCGAATTCGCCGAAAGTGGAGTTTTATTACCGATTCCCGTATTTTCGGAACACCCCGTGTAACTCTTGCAAGGAAACTATATAATCGAGAGAAGATATCGGACTAGGACGATGTAGCGGGAGATTAAAAAGTAATTGGACGAGGCCACTATTCACCGGGACGGAAGCCACAATGGATGCCTTTTGGGAACGACTCGAAGCACGAGAGAAAGAAAGGAAGATGAGAGAGAGAGAGAGAGAGAGAGAGGCGTAAAGAAGAGGAAAAAAGAGAGTTGCCTTGTAACTAATTTAAGAAAGTGCTCCAACACGAGCGAACGTATCGAATCCGCGCTCCTGCTTCCTTCCGGTCGACGTTCACTGACTACTTCGTCTTTTCTCCTTACGCCGCAAGAGAGGGCCAAGAACGAGACGAAGCTCCTATCACCGAGAGTAGATTCAGAGGACTCCGCATCGTAAAGTCAATGAGAGTTCTGTCCCTTACATTTTTCAAGGGCTGGATCGAAGACGCGATAAACAACTGTCCGTCTCTGATCGCGCTTGTTCCGATTCCCTCGATAAATCTCCGAACGTCCTACGGGAATCTTCAGTGACTACTTGTATTCGCGTTGAAGATGGGATGTTATCTAGAGAAAAGTGAAATACAAGCGGAATAAACAAGGTGTTTTTCTTTTCGAATCAATTGTTTTTCCCGTCGAGATTTAATTACTTCGACGTTTATCTTTGTCCCAGTGATTTTTACTTCGTTAAATAATTAGTGAATTCCGTCTAGCAGTGTGGTTTCGCGATTTCTCTTCTATCGTTTGAAAATCGAAATCCAGTTTCACAACTGTTACCTTCAGCGTTTTTCATCGTTTGTTCTTCTGTTGCCGCATCGCTTCGTATCCAAAAATTGTTGCCGACGGCGCCATTTTCGTAACGTCCAGTCACGCTCTTGGGAATCCCGGTCGTTTCGGCTGGACTCGCTAGTAATTTGCATGCCTGCGCGAGAATTGGTCCTGAAGTGCACGTAACGTCAGGCAATGTCGGATGGTGCTAGAATTATTCGTCGACGCCGGGCATCAGAGGATCTAATCTCTATTCCGCAACATGCTGGGAATGTCCTGCAAGGATCTACTAGCGGTCAACACAATTGCATATTCGATGTATATAACGTCAAACGGATTTTACTTTACTTTAATAGAATAATAAATATTATGATAAAAATCAAATATTTCTGAAAGAGTAGAGAACGTTATATATTTTTTAAGTTATTCTTTCATAAAAAATCTCAAGCCTTACTTTTTTATATTCGATAAAACTTTGAATTATCAATTAGCTACAATTTTATAAAGAGAAATTTAATTTTGTATTTTATTCAAGAACCTTGACGGATGTCAAGGATAGAATTGATTCTCAGACACTCTGTACATGTTGCCGGTGAGAGAACGATGGATCAACCGTTTGAACGTCACGGAACAAGCACTTGCAAGCGTCCCTTGAGTACGACGACGCTGTTAGGCGCATAATCAGGCTGTCGAAGTCACCGGCGCGATTTAATGAACTCAACAAGCGCGTCGTCGAGGTCTTTGTACATTACGACCAGTTGAGGCTGATCTTTACGGGTATAGATGGGTGAATAGCTAAATAGACAAATCTGTTTAAAAGAAGTTTTTAATTTAATGCTAATAAAGTGTGTGTGCAATAATTACTATATACATATATATGTATATAAAATTTTATTTTACGTAAATATACAAATATATGTATATTTTTTGAGAAGATATACTTACAATTACGATGTATCTCGTTGTTTATCAATCATCCAGGAACATTTCAATGAAAGTTAAATTTGATTTAGAAGAAAGCCTGTTGAAAAGAATGGTGAAACGAAACGGAAGATTTAAGTAAATTTATACGATTAAATAAAATATAAATTTACATACCTCCAAAGAGTTCTATTGTAGCTAATAGAAAAAGTTGGTGTACTTACCCAAGCTTTATATTAGTTATTTTTAATAAATGTCTGGCTCGTATAATTTTTTATCATACAGTTATTCATAGAGATGAATAAAAAGAAAAGGAGAAAGAGAGGAAACGAGAGAAGGGGTGTGTGAGAAAGAGAGACTTGTGCCAGGGACAGAAATCCTGCAAGTTACGGTCGACCGAACGTAACAAACGGCAGACTGAGCGGGAGGAAGAGCCCGACTGGTCACGTGACCGCAGGGATAATCCCCGAACACTATTCCTCCCCATAGAGACCGCCTGCCTGGATGTACGTTCGGTCGGGATAGATCTATAATAGGGTTCGTCTTCGTGTACTTTGTACTGCCTTCGGCCCAAAAATATCGCTGAAAAAAAATATCGTTATATCATTTAATATATAATAAAACTCTTTATATAGGCTTTATCTCATCATTTTTTTTTAGATATCAATATTCACCTTATTCCTTAAATACACTCTTTAAATTCTTCGGAGTGGAATTTCACTCTAAAGAGTGCAAATTGAGCCAGTCTTAAAAAAGAGTGGCTTAATTTTTAATCTTTAAGAGTGAGATTTCAATCTAAAAGTTTTATAGATATGGGTCAACTCTTACTATTCGATTATAAGTATTCCATCGAAATTATACTTAGAGTTTCTTCTTATAGAAAAATATATCGACTAAATCTTGAGTATCTTCTTATATTTGTAGAACAGTATCATGTGACGTGTATCTACCTTATCTACAGTACCTCCTTCAATTATGGCTGATGTCCTTTTTACTGAGAGCTGCCTGGAATTCATCTCGAACGCAATTTCGTCGGATGCGATACCAGCGTCCGACTGGAGCAAACAAATACGGATTTATCGGGGTTCCGCCTCGAGGAAAGAGGATTTAGGGTGAAACGTGTCGCACTTGCCGCGACGGGTACTCTTCATCTTAAGGCCAACAAGTCGCGCCACATCTCTCCTCTTCTCTCTCTGCTTCATGGATCTTTCCACGTGATGTCTTCCACTTTACCTCGATATTACGGTCACCCACTTTTACTTCAGCTCTCGGCACTGAAGACCTTTGAATTAGGATCTGTTCGATTGGCTATTTTTTTATATGATCAAAATTTTTATTATCTTTAATGATTACAATACTTTTGATTAAAATTGAATTTTACGACTACACAAGTAC
This sequence comes from Trachymyrmex cornetzi, assembly GCF_001594075.2. Lineage (NCBI taxonomy): Eukaryota > Metazoa > Arthropoda > Insecta > Hymenoptera > Formicidae > Trachymyrmex > Trachymyrmex cornetzi. The sequence continues at coordinate 7,156,938 of NW_017296059.1, forward strand.
ATAAATTGTAATTCAATTTTAGATATAAATTTTGTTTTATCAGAATTAAATCTTGGCGCAAGGGATTAATTGTAATAATTAATGTTCAAGCACTTTAACTGCATTTAAATGTCTGGACTTAACTATTGAACTATTAACGAAACCAATACGAAATCCACAACAGCTACTGTAAACCGATATACAGCATATATATGTGATACTATTGATATATGAGTAGTGAAAGGGCTAATCTATACATGCCCGCAGGATCTCGCAAAGTGTTCACAACTGGACTGTTGCAGCTCACACGGGAATGCGCGCGCGAAAGGAACGTTATCCTGAGGGAACTGACGATATGGTTACGCCTTGTCTTTACACACTCACTTAAGGTTATACTTTCTTGTCGTTGCTTGCAACCGAGGAAAATCTTTTTAAAGTTCTTGCCTCAAGTAGCCTTTGCGCGAAATGTTCCTATGTGGCTAGTCGAAACACTGAGTGTTTCGCATAATAAAATCATTATTATGTTTTTGATATAAACATGAATATAATTTTTGTATCAAATTTGAAAAGTATGTTGGCAGAATATGAATAGGATGATATGTTTTATAAATTGTAAAAGTTCTTTCGCAATAAATTAATATATATTTCACAATGAACCGTAAGTAACTACTTTTCAAAAAGAACACGTCTTCTCGTTCCTAACTCGCGATGGAAAATCTCGCATCACTCTTGCATGGCTCAGCCTCGTTTCCTCCAAACTTGCTTTCCAATTTCCCCGGGCTATAGGAAAACTGCTGATTCCTTCATCGCTGCGAACATCTCGCTCAAATATACTGCGGTTTATTAATACTCGAGACCGTTGTGAAATTTTAGAATGCAGCCCTAGCGTGATAAAGAGAATCTCGATTCTTTTAAGGAAATGAATATTAGATATATATAGCATTTAAGTGTAGCTTGTTAAACAATTAATTGGTATCTATTACAAAAAAAAATCGTACTTTTCTATACCAAAAAAAAAACGAAAGTAAAATCTTGAAATACTTCAATTTCGAAAATAAAGTAGTTTGCATACTTTTCGGTCTTGATCGCTTTTTTCACTTGAAAAGCTTCTTTAAATGGGTCGGTACTCTTTAAAGATCTTGTAGACGACGATGATGAAGAAGAATAGGCTTATTGTTAGCTCAAAGAGTAGCCTGCAACTTTTACAAGCTCACCTCTTTCGTAGATGCGAGCACTTTGCAAACACTCGTACATCTCGCACCTCAGCGCAGATCGAGTCATTTCTAAGCCTCTACTCTTTTCCTTTTCATCTTTTCTTTCCTTTTTCACCTCAAACGATTTCGTGATGGTCGAAGGTCAACAAACGAGTCTCACATTGAAAGCTTAATTAAAAGCGTGAAGACGATTCTTCCATGTATTACTGACCCATGGCTTATATCAGAAAATTTGATGAAATGTACGAATATGTTAATTACTTTAATTAATTCATCTGTGTGATAACCAACTTTAATTGCTAGCATGGAAAAATCAGTATGGTTGGTCTACACAGAAATCTGGTGATGCCAACCAGATTAAATAGTAAAATATGGAACAACATATTTATGTGGTCGCTTCAACCATAGTACAATGGTTATGTTGCAGCAATGATGATATACATATTTCATATATATATATTTTTTTGTAAGCGTGGTGAGTCGCTTTTGCTTTTTGAAATTGCAACTTAATTTATAGCATGATGTAACAAGAAATTAATTCTTATTAATAACTTAATTCTTATTTATTATACATCATGCTTTATAATGTCACGATTGACTATATGGAACTATATGGATATATAACTTATCCATAGTAAATGATCCCCCAATCAAATTTTAGTTGTCACAACCAGATCGCGCCTAACTATTGATGTATAGTTGTCAAAGTAAATAAATCATATCAACCATACACAATGCTATCACTAAAGATAACTAGGATGATATTTCTATATTGCTCACAACTAAATATTTTTAGTTATGTGAACTATATCTTTTTTTTCCGTGTAGAAATAAATTCGATCATGATATCGTTTGCCTTCTCTCTTTCCTCAAAACATGTATAATCAATTTTGTTTTTTAAATCTTACAAAATATAAGCCAGATTCTTTCTTTCGTTAAATTCCAGGGGCTAAATTTCTCTTTCAAGTCGCGTCCTTCGTCCGTAGTTCGACGCTCGACAGGATCCTGTCGGACGCCTCGTTGCGCCCGAGAAGACGGTGTGCGAAAGTTCGATTAGAGCCGGGAAATTTGCGTGCCGACGTGCTCCTCCGTTCCATGCCAATTCGTTTCGAGAAACGATGCTCGCCGTAGAACATTCGGAAACTCCGGCAGATATTTTCATCTTTCGAGAAATGTAACTTAGAGGAAAAGTTTTCCGGCAATACTAAAAGTTAATGTTTGACGAGCAATCATCTGTGCTGTGCACACAGAACATGGTTTTTTATTAGTTCCAAATATTTCGAAATCTATGAATTTTTACAATTTTAGTACAAATAACAAGTGATTGTGCAATTGAATGGATTTGTGAGATAATTTATATTAATGACTGGACTCAATTACAATTTTTGATCTGATTTTTTTGTTCCATCTACTGTTTTCCTTCCTTCTCTTCTCTCTCTTCATTATCGTTTACATCTTAATAATGAACTGCCTTTTAAAATCTCTGAAAAATATTTTATACGTACAATAGATTTTTATATAAAAAATTTGTATTATTCTAACAATTCCGATAATGTTTCACGCAGATATAAAATTGTTCCAGAATAAAACGATAAAAACTAGAATGGAACTGCATTCTTTCCTGCGAAATTGCAATTGCTCCTATGAATCGCCATTTACACGCGATTCACGGCCAAAGTATTTCCCCCAATTATAATAAAATTTCCGGAAACTGAAAGTGTGCGTCGTAAATGTAACCGTGGATCGTAAGTTTAAATCAGATATAACTACGAGAACTGATTACAATTTATTTCCTGGTCTCTTAAATGGTGAGTTTATGAATGAGACTATTTGCTTTATAAAATCAACTTAAAATACAATGTTTACGTTTAATATATGTATAGTATAAATTATTTATCAAACTGAAAACAATTCTCATTTTATTTTGCTTAAGTATATGTACAAGATATTTCACAAATTTATTTCACTAGAATATCTACAGACTTATATAAATAAAGTGAATTATACTTTTGTATATTAAATATTTAAAGAGAATATAATAATTAACAAACAGAGAAGAAAATTAAATTATTAATGCATAAAAAAGTGTCTATTCCGACTTCAGTTTATGTTGCCCCAATTTTTTCCACTAGGAATTCAGGTCATAGTTGTTGGCAGTCGAGTTAATTTTAATCGCAATCAAATCGAGACACAGTTTCTTGAAGAACTTAGAAAATGGTCTGGATTCTATTATCCAACTAGGACATCGTGGACGGAAGTTTGTTTCTATGAATTTTAAAGTCGCACCGCTTGAAGTCGACGATTTTCCGATCGAGCGGGAGCCCGCTAGCTATGACGAGGAAGGAAAGTCAGTGAAGATATGACGTTCCTGTCCCGCGGGTCTTGCAAGACACGTCACGATAGACAATGATAAGAAGGCACGGCCCGAGGTAAGCGCCGGGACACATCGAGATCGTAAATCCCCGAAACGGCTGAATCCTCTCTCTCGTTTTACGCAGCGCAGACCGCAGGGGTTTCGGGGACATGCGGTCGGTCCATAACTTTCGGGATAGTTATACGATCCTGAGAGTTTCACATTTTTATGTCATGAGTAAAAAACGAAACGTGTACAATAAAACAATGCAACAGTATTATCGTTAATATATTACACGTTTATTAGAAGACAATTTATGGGTTATAATAAAGAGAAACGCATGTACTCGTGCTTGGAATGGGTACTTTTTTTGAGAGAAAAAGTTTTGCGCGTTTTAACTTGTCCTCCTGTCTAATAATTATTCGGTTTACTATTCGCGAAATAAAAAATTGTATGTTACTGCGCCAACTTACTGCGTTTGTCGTAAAAGTCTCGCGCGTATTCCAAGTCTATTTTTTCACCAACTATTTTTTTTATGCAGATAACTAAAGAAGAGAAGGAGGGAAGCGTCGTTAAAATTGTGCTATATTACTCGAATTTTGGAAAAATTATTTCTTCACATACAGAGGAAAGCACCCTATTATGAGATAGGGGCCTAATATGAGATAACGGCGTTTCTGCTAAACTAATAGGATCTATCTATTGGTTCCACCATGAATTTATTGCTCTTGGATTGAAAACTGTTTTTAGTACAAAAATTTATTATTAGATCATGCTTGTAGTTATTGTAAAAAAGATTTTAGAATTTGGATGTCTTCAAGTTTCATTGAGATGAGCCTTTAAACATTGTTTATTATTTAATAAATAAATATTTGGCAATAAATTCTTCATGTAATGATAGAGTAAGGTCGTACTAATAGAAAAATACGGGATATATTCACTGAAAGAAAAAATTGGTTCCTGCAACAATTTAATTAGTAAAATATGGCATAGCATTTTTATATGCCTGCAGCAATCAGTTTTTGGTTGTAGCAGCAAATTTTTAGTTGTGTTAGCCTATCCGCAATGTCAGTATATGATTTCGATAGGCTAACGCAACTAAAAATTTGCTGCTACAACCAAAAACTGGTTACTGTAAAAAGCCATGTAAAAATGCTATGCCATATTTTACTATCTAAATTGTTGCAGCAACCAATCTTTTTTTTCAGTGTTGCATTGCTTAATTACAGAAGCTAGATTTGAAAAGGACAACCGGTATGAACGTCGAGTGCCTATTTCTGCGAAGCTTGCTTTCAACTACCTAAAGACAAGTTCTAGGTATAATGTATCGCATATTCATTTTTCGCGCACCCTGGCTGTGTTTATTTGTACTTAAAAAACACACACACATTAAATAAAGTTTTTTAGTTACAATACTAATATACTTTGCGTTTTACTATCGATTTCTCGGAGCATGTCATATTAGAAGCACAATTTTTTGACTTTGCGATTTGCTCATTTTTTACACTTCTTTAATTAAAAAAATGGAATTTTTTAATTAAATTTTGTATAACATATTTAAGCTTATTAAATTTCCTTTAAAATGACCTATTATTTTTTTTAATTCTGCCCATAAATTTCTAGCATTTATCCAAAATGAACTCGGTATAATAGGAGCCTTTCCTATACGTATATATATATATATATATATACACTTATTGTATAAAATATATAGTCAACACAGCTAACGTTTACATTGTAATGTGATATATAATACACAACATTAAAAAAAAAATCAAATTAATGTTCCTTTTTTAATTTAAAAAGTAAGAATATCATAATTTTAATTCAAAATGTACAGTTGCAATGATAAAATACATTTGTATAGCTTTATGCGTAAACTGTATAGAATACTCAATATCTTTTACGTTACCAAAATAAAAATTGTTTTGCATTAGTTAGGACCGAAATGGTGACTAAAAATCGAGACGAGAGAAATTCCATTAAGGTGACGATCCGTTTATTAATTTTTCCAACGACTGAATCGTTCCCTCTGGATGGGCTCGTCTGGCCGGCCGTTTGACAAATGCATCACCGATGGAGTAGCGCAACGATACACGGCGTATTCGATTCGGTGGGAAACTAGGATCGGGATGGATGGCTTCTACCGAGCGAGCAGTATCCGCAATTTCGACGGTGGGAAACGCAAGAGCACCCGGATGATCCTCGCGTTGCCGCGCGACGAAATGGTACGATGAAATCCACCATCCAGCTAAAGCTCGAGAGTCATAGTAAATATACAAGACCCTTATTTACATTATAGTCGTTACTTGAATCTCGTTTCAAACATATCAAGTAAGACATTCAGAACAAAATTTTCTTGAAATATTTAGTTGGTTTATAGTCATATTTTAATTAGAGGTCCAAATTGGAATTTGAAAGTGAAATTGAAAAGTGAAAGAATTATTTCTGCCAAACCTAACTTGTTATTGAACTAGTAATACGTATATTTATTTTACGCATAGTTTTTTTAATCAATTTTTTTTGTCAAATTCGACATCACAACGTGTCAGTTATATAAAAAAGTATATAGTATTTTCTTTTGAAGATATATTTTTGTTTTTAATAAAATGTATATTTTAACGTAAAATTTTTTAAATACCAGAGTGTATATGTTACGAAAAACTGAAGACTTCAAAGCTCTCTATTTATAGATTTATAGATAAAAATTATTTAAAAAATTGTTTCAACATATAATAATTTCTATTAAAATTATATTGAATTTTATGTATGAAAATTTCATTCTGATATTATTTAGCACACTTGTAGGATTCAAGTAACTGATATAAGTAGACTTCAAATTGATTAATTAATGTAGATATCGCAATTTATATGAACTATTTACCAAAAGACTTAATTAAAATGTAGACCTGATGAAAAATACGGAACATCCTTAAGTCAAGTTAAAAGGTGATGCTCTTCAATATTATCGGTGCATCATAAGTATCCCGGCTCTAAGCATCCATAGCCGCTACTGGAAAAGCCGCGAACTCGCGGAATCTCGTTACTTCGGGAAGAGCCATAAATCCACGTCGCTTTTGAAAGCTTCGGAAATTGGCAGGGCGCGTTGCAGTCTGCCAGTACCCTCTTCGTCTCCTCATCCTCTCCTGCGACCCTTCCCTCTGCTTTTCCTACCCCCAACCGCATTCCTCGACGGAACACATCCTACGTGCTGTGAGGCGAACGAGCGCGCCATTGCGTCCTAAAAAGGATCGAAATCCAACTGGAACTGCAAGGACAACGAGCTTGTCGACGCTGTTAGAAACGAGGTTCGCGGTATGCTTCGACATCCTGGGAAACTCCAGATGAAGGATATTACCGACAAGCTTATTGCTGGCGTACTAACTAACAGTCGGAGTTCTATCCTCCTCCATTCTAGTTAGATTTAGAGTCATCTTGATTTCACCACGAAGAGTGATTAAATTCATAGAATACAGCGTTTCAGAATTCAGGAATTAATATAGCGGACATATATCTATGAAATCAGAAATGCTAATTTCTTGTATTCAATGTATATTCATCATGTATATATACATCATGTATATACTTTTTGTTGAATTTCCTTATAAAGAAATACGATCCTTTTTTTGAAACTTAAACAATGTCGTGATTATCGATTTAACCGCCTCATGGCTAGACACGTACGAATACATTGGAAAACAACGTGTCATTAATTATATCCCTCACTGCGAGAAGGGCAACGAGCCAGAGAAGTACTTCTTTCTAATATGCTGCGGAACAAAGGCTGGTCGCATTGTTAATATTACCAATTACTATCGCTACTATGGCCATTATCGCCGCTGTAACTTATTATTATGGCTATTATACTAGCGCCAACGTGTGGATGGCGGCCTCAATTCGATAGTTCATTGACGGTTCTGGCAGAGAAAGGGCGGCGGCCGAGAGACGAGTGAGATGGGATACTTTAATTATTTTTTGTACTCGTTTTTTATGTCTTTTGGAAAAAACAAGATATAAAAAAAGTAATAGTACTCTTCCTTTTGCATCACGAGATGATTTCTATCGGGGGAAGCGTTCCCTCCCTTTCTTTTCCGTAGTGCGCGAAGGGATGCCCTCCTACGTCGAATATACACTGATAATAAATCTATTCGTGCGCAAAGTTTTTCAATACTGCAGTATTGAAAAACAGTGATGCTTGGTAAACACAAAAAATCTATACTGAGATTTTCATAGCACGTATCAAATGATTTGTGACATACCTATCTACATTAGATATGTAAAAACCATTGATCCCTTTTGTGACAAAAGAAATGCATTATATTGGAAAGCAATGCATTTAGGTAAAAGTCAATACGTTACACAACCATTTACATTAATGTAAATTTAAAACGTGTTGCAATTATCTTGCTTCATCGACAAACAAAAGGGAATAATTAGAAATCTGTGGTCCAATCAATGAGACGTGGATATCTTCTTTGAGCACGAGGAGGAGCGAAATGGGATGGAAATGTCCCGAGTTTCCGAATGCGCTTTACATATGTTTAATCGTAGCGGGTCAAAGGCACAACGACGGCTGATTAAATTAAATTAAATTTCTGCGGGCGCGATTTTAACGGCGTCGCCTTCGTTCGCAATTCTCTCGTTCGACCTCGTTCGCTTCACAAATGCGCTCGTGTAGATGCAACTATCGACGTGCATCGTCGTGATGCTTCTTATTAGGTCGGGGCACACGAACCAGCTTGGGAAAAGTATAAGTTTCACAAGAAATCCATTTATAAAATATGTAGATTCCACATATTGCCGCTTTGATGTAGACTTTATATTTTTATGGGGTTATTTAGCTTCTTTTAGTATTAATTCTCTATTTCTCCTTGTAGAGAATTTTTCGAAACTCCTTGAATTTGAGTATCTTTACATATTATAATATTTCTTCATTTATAATTATGGAAATACTTTTTTTTAAACTTTAAAGAAAAAAGTAATCCTATTATTTACAAATTATTTATTTAATGTTACTTTTATATAAATAGTTTGTTACAGTTCAATGTAATTTTTTACAATTTTAAAATAATATAAGAGTTTTATGTAGAAAGTTATATGTAACTTGTTCTCGAATTCATCTCATGGCAAAGAAAGTGTAAAAAAGAAGATTAAATTATATTTTCGATTTTAAATTTTAACTAAATTGTTACGCTTGTTTTTCTACCTTCCGTCGCGAATATCCTACATATTCATACATTGGCAAAGAAGGAAACGATATTCAACACCCGTCCCTCATTGGATTCCGCGCGAAATACTGGCGGTTCGCGTGTAGTTTTGATTTATAGGGATTCTCGCGTCTAGATTTCGGTAACGCGCTAACCGCGCAAATCGAGCGTAGTCTGCATACCAATATCCATGCACGCGTTAAAATTTAAACAAGAACTCCTGCACTCCTCCTCTTTCAGTACTGGAAACGCATGGTCCCTGTATATTTTTGCGGCATCCAATCCGGGATGCAACACTGGCTCTCATAAACGACGACTTTTCGCAAAAGGCGAGCCAGTTAGCGCTTCACCAAGCACGAAACCAATTTTCGAAAAAGGGGTTATTTAATTAAAACAATTTATTCGAGACCTTTTTCTACCTTCCGCTCCAGCGTGTGTCCTTTCATGCCGTTAGAAAAACTGCAATATCTACGTACGTGGCATACAGCCAATTCCCGCGATAAGCTTTTAATTATTATTTCCATTCTCGACGAGGTCGCCAGCAAGCCGTGTCGATATTAAGTCGGTTCACACTAAGTGAAAAGACGAAGTTACATAAGACAAAATTGCATTTTAGAAAGATTAAAAATTAATTATTCTTATCGTTTTTATTACGCAAAGTTGCTCATTAAAAACTTTCTTGCTTTTAGATATTATCTTAAGAGATCTGAATATGAGTATTTATTAAAGATTAAAAATTAAAAATAAGAAGTTTAAAGAAGTTTTTTCTTCTCAAGTTCTTGAATGATAAGATCTTGGGATTCGAGGTCCATTTTGTAAGACTGTAAAGTAGAGAGCTAGTTGTGAGTAAAGCGGCCTTTATTACGGCGACAGTTTTTTCATCCGGATGAAAATCGCAGGAATGTCACGAGCCAACAAACGCAAAAGTTTCACCGTTTACCCAATTCGCCGATGACGCGAGTTTAGTTGGCGGGGAATAAACATGAAGAGAACGAGACTGCGCGTGTATTCGTTCACGAGGTGCTTTTTCGAAAGCTTTTTCCAATTGAGCGCTCGACGGCGAGATTGGCTTGCGTACTGTGTCATAATTATTAGATTATTACAAAAGTTTCTTTTATAAAATTCTTTCTGCAAATAGTTATTTTTACAAATCCAGTTCATCTTTTCATAAAAGAAGAATGCTGTTTTAAAACTTTTCGTTAAAGTTGATTTTAAGAAAAGGAAATTTGCAAAAATAACTTCTGATAATTCTTCGTTGAGATATATACACATACACACATATATATATATGAATTATTTTTAAATTGAAAAGATAAAAGGTACAATTTTTTTTAGAAATATATATAAGAATAATTGTTTGTAAGAATAATCTACATGAAAAATTTAATAAAGATTCGGTACTCTAAAAGGGTCTAATTACTTCCCCTTTTATTTAGTCCTACGAGTAACGATCTCGTTCAATTATCAACGAATCCGGGATCACTATCCTCCACCACGATCTACAAAAGGACGCTCGTCCTTCGTTTACGAGCGTACGCGACTCTCGACAGCTTGTCAGCATAAAGATCGTTACCTCGCGTGAGTGAGCCTGCTTAATTACTCCACGTTAATTACGCGGTCGCGCTTTTACACTGGCGACAACGAACGACCAATTTTTACGACGGGTTTCTTTTGCTTAGAAATGAGTCTTTGAATGTTTGAGAACACGGAATCGCAACGACGACAACGTGATATTTTTTAATTTCTTGCGTCCATTTATAATCAGACATTTATATACTTAACAATAATATGGGACCAGCGTCAAACATCATAATTTAATGCAAATATAAGTGAAAAATAAGAAACAATTTTGTGAATTGTACATGGAAATAAAAATAATTTTTGTTGAAATAAATTAAGCCGTTTGTATTTATTTAATATTTCGTTTTTATATCGAATGTTTTTATGTTGAATTATTGAATAAATATAGGAGAATAAAAATTTTTTTTTATATTGTAAAAGAAACACTTCGAAAGATACGAAGAAAGATGTAATATTAGAGAGTTTATTAAAATTAAATTGCTCGTAAAAATTTATGAAAAGTATATACTATAGAAATGCATCATAAATAGCATTTACATTATTATTATATTATGTTTTTTAAAAGCAAATGCCTTGATAAAATTATCACTACTCCAGTTGGTGATTTCTTTTTATTATACGTAATATTTATTTTTCTTTTCATTTTATAACATAAATTGTATAAAAGCGAAATATTATTTATATAAATAAAATGTATTTTTAATATAAGTAAATCAAATTTGTATTCATGTTATTTTATATATTGCTTCCGCATCTTATGTTAGTATTATGTATATGAAAGACGGGAGAGCGAGAGAGAGAGAGAGAGAAGTTATACAAGAAGAGATACAGAAAGAGAGGAGAATCGCACGTGTGTTTAATTTCCAAGCTATTTAGCTAAACGTGGAGGATAGATATGTTTCGCCGCTTCGCGATCGGTATCGCGCTTAATTGCGACTAATTCAATTATCCATGTGAATATTCGGTCGGATGCGCGTCATACTGGAGTATTCTGCATCCCACATCCCGCAGGATACACATCCCCATCTCGCGGCAGAGAATTTGCAAATTCATATATCTAACAGATTTTCTTACAATTAGTATAATGTGCATTAATCTTCTAACTTTGTATATACAGGGTGGTCCACTTAAGTCGACCATCTAAAATATCTCGCTTATTTTTGACGATGTAAAAAAATGTTTCAAATGAAAGTGGAAGGGTTTCGAGGGGGATGTATTTTGTATCATGTTAATTTTTTTTTTTAGGTGGAGGCGTCAAAAAGATATGAAGATTACCTCCACTTTTTAAAATGGAATTGTACGACTTTTTTTACACAATATGATTCCTCTAATTATTCTGCATATAAAAGTATTAAAGTAGTAGTATCAAAAAACCTATAGTTAACGAGATTTTACATTTTATTCTGGCACATAAAATGTTAAATAACGCGTAAACTATTAACTTTTCGGTAATCGTACCTTAATACATTCATGAACAGAATAATGAGATGAGTCATTTGGATCAAAATACGTTCCCCTCGAAATCCTTCCACTTTCATTTGAAACATTTTTTTATATCATCAAAAATAAAAGATATATCAGATGATCGATTTAAGTGGATTACCCTGTATATGTATATATATGTAATTAAATAAAATATAAGCAGTAATTATAGAGGTGGTATTACTGCTTTTTCTATTTACATTTTATACAATAACTTGATTAATTAATTAATAATCTAAATTTAAATTTAAAACTTAATGATTACATTCGTCAAAGTGGTGTTTAATCAATTTTAAACTCAAAATTACGAAATATTTATTACATAGTACATTATTTATAAAAATCTGGCGACACATTAATGACTCGAAGAGAAACAGGGATGATAATTTAGCCTTCTACAAAAATAGATTTAAAAAATTTGTTTTTTTTAAAAGCAGTATTTGGTTACAAAATTAATAAAAAAGTAAAACATTTTAGAATATATGCAATACATATAAGTTGTTCAGTATTAAAAATCTCAATACTAAAAATAGTACACATAATATAAACTATAGATTAACAGTAGAGCTACAATCGATTGTCAAATAATTATTTTGATATGAAAAATCTCAAAGAAGAAGCTACGAGTAATCAATACGCATAAAGACCATATTAGTAAAATGTCATGCTATTATTTAAGTTTGCATAACTCAAAATATATACAGTCAAATAAAATGTTAAATAGCGAACACATTCAAATATACATATATTCATGTGATAATACGCTCAAGTTTAATGAGGAAGTAGATATAATTAAATGCTAAAATGTACCTTAGAAACGTTTCGGAATACTTAAAAGTAGAAATACGTTATAATAAGTGCTGGCTATTGAGTATTGGCATAGTAGCGTCATGGTGCAACTGCGAGCTACTAAATAATTCCATAAATAATCATTAGGATTCGCTATATAATAGCGTAGATATTAAGAGAGGCTACAGTGTATCTACACTGGTCACGACACCTTCTTCTCTATATACTTATTGAAAGTTTGTTTGAAATTTCTGTATCTATATACTTACTGAAAATTTGTATTGAAATTCTATACACATTCATACATAGAATTATTGATACTTTGTAATATCGTTTATGATATGTGATATGTTACTTAATATGTAATAGATATATTATAAGAGAGTGGCATTACAAAATATTGATAATTTTAGTCAGTAATGTATAATATTGATATTTGTAAGTTCTCGGCAAACTTCCGATCGATGCCGGAAATCTGATGACCTTTCCGTTTGACTCTCTAGTCGAGCAGAGACCGGAAATTATATTAATCCGCTCGGTCCGATCGATGCCAAAGGACACAGTGTAACTGGAATGCGGGTCAAATTCACGTGCCCGAACGAGACCCGACGTTATCGACTCCGATGGAGTTCTCGATTGATAGAGAACCATCGTGCATCCTTGCATTGAATCGAAAAGGAAGGTAAAGGGAATTTAATTCTTAATCCATTTGCATTCGCAGGCACGTCGAGATCGGCTAACACTAGAGGCTAGACTATTTGTTCTACTGGCGATTTTAATCGTCCGCAACAGTTGCGCATTAGTATTTTGCAGACGTATCGCGTTACTCCGTTTTATTATTGTTTTGGGAGAAAAAAAAACGATATTGGGAAATGTAATGTTGAGAGAATATAGCCTATGGCCACGAATTACAATCATCGTGGAAAATAATACACGTGCAAATTGATCGCCATGGGCATTAAAGGAACTGAAGTCCGATTGTTCCAGTATTTTAACCCCGTGGCAACAACAACTATTGAAAATAATTTAAATACCGCAGGAATCTGGTACCGTTTGATGTAACGACCGTGCGATGCAAAATAGCTCGTTCATGTGCGTGTCCATTTTATTTCCAGCGATGAATTGATGTTCAGAACGATATATTTGTTCGGCAGTCGCGTCATCCCAACTACAAAAGATTGATAATGCCACGTTGTTATAATCGCGCGTAAATATCGGAAATGCGTGTGATTGCGATTTCAAACGACATCCCTCGCCGATATTCAGTTGGGATATAATCGCATATCGCCAGCGTGGAACTTCCTTTGATGCGGAAAGGATGAGCTAATGATAGCTTACACCATATTCCGAGATAATACAAAGAATTTTTTTTGCGAAAATATATATATATATATTCCGAAATTCTCTGAGTTGTAAAAACGTGCGCAGCTTTTGTTACAGTTTTATTTTGCGAGAGGAACTAGAGCGCTCAGGGCTGTTTAGATTATGTTAGTCCTCTATTGTTTTATTTCGAATTTTGTCAGATTTGAAAAACGTTTTCTCATATTTCATCCTCGCAGGCTTTTGTTCGGGTACTTTGAAGCAACCTGTGTGCGTTATCCGGGGACAAATACGGGGGGAAAAGTTGGCGCGGCATGGCAAGCACCGAAGCTACGGCGGATAGGTACTCCCCGTTTGATCGAAGCCTCGCAGCGCTTGACGGTACTGACATTCGCTCGCGAATGCATTCGACGCGTATTGTTCATCGTCGTCGCGTCGTGCGAGTAGCTTTTATAAGCCACCCTATCCTCTGGAATGAATTTCGCGTAACTCGGCTTTGGCCGCAAACCACGGAATTATACTTTGCTTTCCGTGCTTTTATCGTGACAACGCTCGCAACTGGATGCTTCAGCTTTTCTCGGCTTCCTCCTCTTCGTTTTTCCTCAATAGGGTCGGTGTCGTCAAACAATACATACAAATGTACGGCGAAACGTGTATGAGAAATAATTCGCAATATTCCATTTGTTAATTTGTTGATGAAAGTTAGTTACGCAGATATTCAACGTTGAATATTAAAACGATTGTAAACGGATTGTGTAGTTCTTAATGAAATTTCCGTTTGTCTAAGCGTTCGATTCTGCTTAATTCACTTAATTCGTATAAATGTACAAAGAAAAATTTATTGATAAAATTAATTGATAAAAGATGAAATAATCTTTTAGATATGGCTGGCTACAAAGAGTCTCGGTGTATTCATTATACAGTTGGAATAAATTTATTGCAAACCTGTGCGCACAAACCCGTGATCATATCGCTGTTTCCTCCTGCATCATATCGAGGGACATCGCCTCTTTCGATCTTCTCTCGCTCGCTCCGTCAAAAGAAATACCGCAGAATAACATAAATCCCTATTATAATATTCCATATGTCAGACTTACCAGACTCGCAGGACTTGCACGGCGTTCAAGCACGCTGTAAAATATGAAAGAGCGCTTGCGGCTCACAATCGATTTATTATTAGGTCGCTCGGGGATTTACCGCCGTAACGGCGCCATAAGAGGACGCTTTTGTTCGCGGCTATCGGGTGTTCCCTTTGTATTACTTTAAGAAATCGAGACTTTGTAGGTAGACGTTAATTATTTATTCGTATCTTTGATCCTTAATTTACAAGAAGCTGTTGGGTCGTTATGATCTTTTAAATCTTCGAAAAGTACCGGACATATACTTATATCAGAAAAAAGTCCACATTACAAATTAGACAAAAATTATTTGCACGATAAAATGTAGTATTTTACATTTTATATATGAATAATAAGTTTGAGAGACGTAATATTAAACTGTGTTATTTCAAAGGAAAGAGAAGCTCGAAATTGATTATCTACATCAGATCGTCTTGCGATCTCAAGCTGTGTCGTCATATTTCGTTGCAGAAAAGCGATGCATCGATAAAATCCTTCGATGCTAAAGCGTTCTCCGCTTTATTCTCCTGTTCAACACTTCGTGTATTGCCTCATCGTATATTTTTAATATTTCTCACGAACGCGCTTGTTGTAATTCGATTTTTCCTATGCGTTTTCCTACGCGCGCAAGCAAGTCGCCGCTTGACAACGCGATGTGTTTGCTCTCGAATATACATATTTCCGAAAAGCAGCTTGCGCCAAGAGACGAGAAGATAATTCCACCTCTTCCCTTCACCGTCTCTATTTGTCTCCCGTGAACTCTTTCTTCGTTTCTCTTCACTGTGCAAACTCTGAGACAGGTGAACTCTGTCGCGTCCTATCGATTCTTCCAACCCCAGGCGTGTCATTCAAAGGCGGCAGACGGGACTCGCCACATGGGAGACGCAAATTTACATGAATCGTATAGCAAAGCAGTTTCAAAAAATAAACATAATTTTGTCTACAAATAAAGGAAAAGATTTCAATATATACTACGTATATTCAACCAAGATATAATTATTATTTGCAAATTGTTTTACAATTAAAAAAATTTTTTGCATTTATTTTTATCTAAAGGATATTATCAATCAATTTAATGTAAATCATCAAAAGAGGACAATGAAAATTAAGCTGTAGGATATCAGAAACACTCTAATAATTAAAAAAAACATTTAAAAAAACCACGCTAGTAATGTAGGGATAATAAAATGCATTCACGATGACGGGTAAATTTGAGGCACGACGATGTAGAATCAAATTTAAGTGATATTTTCTATTGGTTGTGTATTCGCATGAACGATCCAATAAGATTCTTATTGTTTAAATGAAAGGTATCACAAAATCAAAGTTACATCGTGAATTTTTGCGTAACAATAGTATAACAATGACAAAGACATGTCGACTATCTGGCCAACTTGGGTTAGCTCGTACGACTCGCAGCCCGCTTTTTGCACGGTGCCAATTCATTTTCCCGAGCGCGGCCAGATTTTTCGCCGGCGACAGGAGCGCGCAATTAATCGGCGGCCGGAAAAGTTAATGAACAATACCCGGCGGCGCGAAAGCGGTCATTCGCGACGGTGAGCGATGGTATCCATTTATTTCCGTGCCCCCCATCCGGCACTCAACCCGGACGGAGTCGCTGGTCCTGGGTCGACTTCACCCAGCGGCCGGGTGGTACCCTTCATAGCGAACGTTCTCTCCCTCTTACTGCTTGCATTATGAACGTTTGTCACATTCGGTGGCTCATATCAGTCTGCCGACGTCGCCGTCATGCCAAAATGTTCGCCGCGACGCCGGCCAGATTGCGTTATCGATTTTCGATGCTTGCTCAGCTCTCACTCTCCCTATCTCGTTCTCCTCCTTGCTCCGCATCGCTGCGGCTTGATGGAGTCAAGTGCGCACCCTCGCCAACGACGCCAACACGCGCCGCTGATTTTTCATCTTATGTATATTAATTACCTTCGATTACGCACATTATCAAATAGATGTAATATTAACGTTCATCAATATGCGCGTATATTTCGTTGAAACATACATAAAAATTAGTTTTATTAGCAAATATTTTGAAAATATCCTCTTTTCTGCGCAATGATTCTTTATTTAAATAACGATCCAGTGTAGCTTTTCCAATTCGAATACGCACGAATATGCAAGTAAGCCATTTATTTAATAATGAAATAAATACTAATAATGGAATAATGATAATATATTATGATTGAAAACCGTATACGTATGATATTTCGAGCGTAAAGAAATAATTTTAAACAGAATTTATGACAAAAATTTAAGTAGAGACGGTTGGACAGATATAGCGATACATAATGAATAAGTAATAATAATAAAGTTTTTTCACTTTACACATCTTGAAATAAATTTACATATTTATCAAGTATAGGAATTAAATAACGGCAAAATTTTATCTCCGAATTAATTTGCGAGGATAATTTAGTTTAAACTAATATTTAAAGATCGGAGAATTTTTTTAAATCGCTTATTAATATTTCTTACTTTTGAACGAAAAAGGAATGTTACAAACCTCAATGGACCAGTACACTAATTAGAAATCATCCAGATAGATGTTCATGCTGCTCATTATCGTCGTTGACGAGCTATACGCTGAATAATTATCTAACAATCTCGGGCAACAATGAGTTTCGTAATTATTACCATTAACATATATTTAAATGGTATATATGCGTTCTTCTCGACTTCCGCTAATGGCGGCAATACGCATCGAATTATCGGTGAAATGCGACAGTGGCGAATTATACGGTGCTACTGAAAATCCGTTTGCTGTAATTGCAGGTAGATTAGCGAGAATATTCGAGAGGGACGAGATGAAGACAGAGAAAGGACCAGAGAATGAGAGGGGAGTGATGTAGGAAGGCAATATTCGCTCGCGGTTATCAGTTCGACAAAAGCCTCTCTATCTCGCTTTTCCCTCCCGCCTTTCTATCCCTCTTGCTCTCACTCTCTGTACTCTCGTGCTGTTTACAAAACCGCTCGTTCGATATCGTAATTTAAATTCGCTTGCTGATACGGCGAAATCGAATCGTGATACTCTATCGAATCGCCATAACGACTAAAGAAATATTGCACACTTCGTTGTAACATTTCGTTATATATAAAAGACAAAGTCAACTTAAAAGCTGATATATAATCGAACGTGGGTGATGTTGATAATTATTTTTTGTCATTTTGCGAAAAATTGAAAATAGATTGTTATCAGATTTGGAGGGTATTTAATTGATCATTATTGGTTTATAACGAAGAGGAAAAAGCTGCTGTATAAAAATGGAGCGTTTTTCATTGTATCATAGAATTCTTTTCAAGCTTAATTTCATATTCAAAATTTGAAATAAACGCCACTGTCTCTCTTAGAAAATCTCGCGCGTGTCCTCGACGGCGTCTGGCTGGCCTGGAAATTTTTCGTCTGACTTGAAGCCGTTGCAGGGTAAAGGGGATCGGCATGTTTGGGACGTCGAAGAGAGTCAAGGGGGAAAGCCGGACGGGGGAGTAACCCGGATCAATAGTTCCGTTACCGCCTCACTCAATTTGCTCTGCCTTGCTTCCACCAAATTTGTGCAAGTTCACTCGTCGGTGTTCATTAACCGTGGCATCATCTTCCTTTGTTATGGGGAGAAAATTTCGTCTGTTTGAAACAATTCATTGGTTTCATTTTCGCGTGCGTCTCTTTGTCAACGGTGCAAAAAGAGAGATTTCACCTTGACCGAGTATGAATTTTTCATTTTTATCTCTCATGAATTATGACTAACAATAAGTGCTCTCTTTAGATATTTCTCTCGAAATACCGACAGTTTTAAAACGCTTAACGTTATTAAAGAGACGTTTAGCTGGCAAAAAAGAAACGCGCTCATCACCTTTGCTTCCTCAATCTTGGCACATCTTTCTTACCTCAATCAAAGCCGCAAGTATAGGTAATCTACCCTTCGTACCCCGACGAAACGATCATTCCTCAACGTTACTGCTCTTAAGAGCACGTTTAACTCGCGAAATATGCACGTTATCGCTCGCTTTCGAGCTTCTCCGATGCGATCAGTTGGGAGCAGATTTTCTGGTTCTCGCTTCTCAAGGAGATGATCTTCTGTGCAATGAAGAGGTTTCTCGTTCGCAGCAGAAATAAGACGAACGCTTCTGCTTGGGAAATGAAGCTCGTTATTGTCTGCTTTCGAGTCTCGACGTTTTGCGGAATTTCCACCTCGCTTTCGAGACATCGTCGACAACTTGTGTTGTCACTGGCCTAATTTGTTCTCTCGCTCGAGCTTTTTCGCAAGTTCATCCGCGGAACGACGTTCACTCGGGATTTCTCCTCTTACAGTTCTTCGCGGAGAAAACTTGGTCGGCTTCGCGGAATAACTCGTTTGTCCGGAGCAACGCTTCCAAAGCGGTGCGAAATAATTTCTTTGTTCGCCGGAAGGGAGATTCTCGCAGACATGGATGGCACGGGATCTCGATGGTTGTGGCAAATGAAATTCTCAAAACTTGGCGAGTTTACCCGTCCGTTTTTTACTTTCACTGTCGTTGGCGCGAACTTGGACATTCTTGTGCGCGAATTCGTACTAGGTTTTTGTTCAAAATCCACGATAAATATTATTTTCGTTTATCTTCTTTTAACAGGATCAGAGTTACATAGGGGAATCGTTTTATTATATTCGTAATTATCTTTGAAGCATTTTATTTTTGATTACACCGCAAACCAATGTACTTTATTTCGTTTACGAATCGTTCAATTATTTTGAAATACAGTTTTGAAATACAGTTGTATTTTGCAAAATAAAAACGTTGATCTGTATAGCGGACGCTTTCAGGATTCCTGGATTCGTTTTTATTCGTTGGCATCTACCGATGCAAATTCTCACTGTAACAGCAATGTATTTCTTTGGTTTACCGACAACAGACCCGTGCCGACACGTCACTTTGTTTGCTTTCCATTTATTCTCGTGAATTCAAGCTCGTGCCCGGTGACATTCATTAACTATAGAGGTACATGCAGTCTCGTCGCCAAAGCTCTTTCTCGTCGTGTTTTCTCCTGAAGAAGGAAAGCAAAGGGAATAGCTTCCATCTGCGTCAGATATGTGAGGTAACTCGCCCGTATGTATAAACGATGGAAAAAAAAGGAGATACCTACAACTACTCTTTGCAACAACGCGGCTAAACGAGGATGACGAAAGATACAAGATGCGATGGATATACGGCGGAACGATTTCCGATTGCTCGGGGAACGGTTAATATCGAATTATATCATCTTACTCATTGTCAGTTTCAGATTCACAGAGTCATAAAGTTCATGGTGTCGAAATAGGACACGACCGTGTGCATTTCCTTTGAGAATTTAATAGCCAGTTACCGCTGTTTGCGTTCGGCGTGTCTCCATCGGATCTTCTTACAATTAGTCCTTAGTTTAATCCACTCGACAATTCGTATTCGCGTCGCCAACGGAATCCTGCTCATTGCAGTCGTCCTTTTTTCTCCCCTGGATCAACGTCCACCGTTGTCTAATTTTTAAACTGGAAAGGCGATTTTTCGCTCTTTCTGCGCGTTCTCGAGAAAGTGGATAATCAGGATCGCGTCTGTTAGCAAGAATTAATGGCGAACTCGCGCAAATTGAGCGTCCTCGGAAGCTGAATCTAGCAGTAGTCTAGCAGTAGCGATAACGACACCGTTGATCTTGGGGAAGTATAACGGGAGAGACGCGCGACAACGGGGCCCTTCATTTGAAATTAAAATACCGCGGCTTTATCTCGCAACGGATGCGAGAGGCGAGAGCATCTCCAAACAAAGAAGCCAACGACGCGCTGTTTTCAGGGCGCCACGAGCCCTTAACCCGTGAATATTCGCATTACGAGGGGACATATTTCTTCATTTTCGCTCATTCCAATAAAAAGCACTGATTAAATATTCCGTACCACGCTACGTTCAACAGAAATTATTTTAATCTCGCTAATATTTCTCTCGGATGATGTTCTTTCGGTAATGTCTTTTTTTTTACTCGTTGAGAACGAGCTTTACAAGTATGTCATTTCGTGTACCTACCCCCGTATTCCATGCAGGCGCGAGAAATTGCCGTGTTTACGAGGCGCACTGTATAGCATCATCAACTTCTAGTCGCGACGATCATCCACCACTATCGAGAAAACACTTCGCGGAGTATTCCTTGCGCGATTATCTCTGGCGGAGCGCTTCGCAAGTTTCGAGGCTCGTTTTATCGCCTCCGCTCTCGGTTTATCGCCGTGTAAACCACTGCGCTCACCCGAACGCATCGGCAACTTTTATCTCGCAGTCGCGGGCTTTCACGGCCAATAAACATATTGCTTGCCGGTAAATATACCCAATTCCAGGGACGTTTCGCTGCTGCCGTAAAACCGCGTCCCTGAAATCGATCTATCGTGGTTTACGCCAGCCGTTCCGCAACCTGATCGAATCACGATCGCACTATTTATCAGGCAGCTCCTCTTCTAGGAAAACGCGGAGAATCTATCAGACAGGTTTTGCGAGCCGCTTAAGTAAATTTCGTGTTTGTGTAAGAATCATTATTTAGGAACGAATTAATTTAATCCGTTGACAAACATTGTTAATGTTAAAACAAACGTTTTAAAACGATGTATGATATATTACTTCTTTATGCTGCTTCTTATAAATATTGGGATTAGAGGGCTAATATTTATCTTTTCAGCTACATTTTTAAAAAATGTATCTTTTTTATGCGGAAACGTGACTAAATCTTTTTACCAAAAATAAAGTCGAGCGTGGACGGTTTGTCCAACGAAAATGCGCTATTTAACCTAGCAACTTATCCGGCTTGAATTTGCAAAATTAGGTACGAATATTCATCATAATTGTATCGCCGTTAAACTGATATCGCCATAATTATACTCCAGCGCACGCATCCTCGCTTCTCATTAATTATGTTCATTAATAACCCGAGCAGCATGGTAAGCGTGCCACGTAGATTTTTAATCCCGTAAAGCTTCCTTTAACTATAGCTAAATATTTGTTAATTGTATGCTTATAAGTATTTATTTGCCGCTTATCTTATAATTGGTCTTGGCTGTAACAATAAGCAATTTATTCTTAGAACCTCAACTCCCTGAATATTTTAAAAACGTTTAAACACGGTATGGATTATATTCCACTATCTATATTGCGTTCTTTTGTTCAAAGATTAATTTTAAATTGGAAATACATATTATTATCTGGCAAAAACTGAAGCAATTACTCAGAATGGTGCGATACGATCTAATTTTGTGTAATAGTCTTTATCTTATTTATCCAAGATTTTTCTTTATCACTCATCTTTCTATCCCTTTCTAACCTCTTCCATTATTTCCTTTTTTTTTTTATTGCCGCAAGATGATTTCGTTCGGAAATTGGACGCGACAGACTACCGTTAAGTGGCCTGGCGGGAGTAGTTTCATTCCAGAACGAACCCGGTATTTGCGTTCGTGCGCGATCGTGCGAAATTTATCGCTGTCATGGCCTCAGAGCATCGCAGAACTTCTCGTGCGTTTATCCGGCAATTCTCGTCGTGCGACACGTCGTTTTGGTTCGCGAGCACGTCTATAAATAGAACGGCCTGAGTTTAATTAAATTAATTTACCGATCGACGAGTCTTTAGTTCGTATCTTCTCCTCACGCTTAACGTTAAATACAGCCGTCCGATTCGAGGATAAATCTACTTAATATGAAAATTATATTTGTACACGAAACACGAATAAAATAGCTAAGTCTAGCGAGATATTACGGGTTTTTAACCTTCATATTTCAAACCATAACTGTAATTTCCATTGTAAATTTGTAATAATTAAAAATAAATAAAATATCTACCTCTATTTTTTATGAGAAAATATTAGATACGGGAGCTGTTTCAGTTTCTATATCATTTATCGTGTCGTGTTCTCGTTTGCTATGAAAAGAAAATACGATACATGAGAGATGAAAAACTTTTCTGTTGGCAGTTACCACAAAACGCTCCGCCGAGATAATATACATAGTTTAATTCGGCTTACCATGGCATCAGTGAACTTTCCGCGTACATATCCGTGCTAAACCGAGCGCTATTAATTACCACCGTCCCGAACAAAATGCACACGAGTCATACGTTCGATAACGGGGATTATCGATAGACTAATTATAAGACTATTACAATGGAGAATTTTAACGAGGGGTAAAATATTTGGTAAAAGCAAACTTTGTAAGAAATAAACGCTTCTTTTGTAAAATTGATAATTAATAATGATTTAGAAAAAAAGCTTTCGTGTATTATTCACAAAAAAATTATCGATCTGATAAAATTATTATCTAGAAAATTTTAATTCCTCTCCAAAAATGCAAAAAAACTAGATAAAATCCGGCAAAATTTATCGCTGCGATATCGGACTTTCAATTAGCCAATTAATTAAAAAAACACTGACTGGCCTGAGGATTATTTCGAAGTGGACTATCGTTGGGAATGGGCGAAGATTAGCGGTATTTCGTGGAAAGCTCTATAACCCGATAACAGCTGCGATAGCAATAGCGGATTGCAAATATGTAAAGGGAGACAGAGTGAGAATGGGGGAATACGCCGGCATGATTCTCAATCGGCCGGTTTATTTAATTCAATTAAAATTCTTATTAAGTTCAAACACCGTCCACGACCGTGCCATGATCAATGCAAATTGTGATTCGCGTATGCGACAGGGGCACACGTTCGCAATCGGACGAATGCACCGCAGTCGATTTCGGTTGTGGATTTACGGTTCGCGATCATAGACACGCACACGCACACGCACACGCACTTACGGGATTATGCATTTCCATTGCAGAGTTGTGATCCTGGGGAAATTCACTTTGATCCCTGAATAATTTTCCGCGATCCGTCTGACTCGGCATCTCGTTTCCCATGGGAAAACCCGGAAAATGTGTGGGCAAGCCGGTCGGTAATAGAATAGAAGGAACTAAGGATAGCGTGCGCGCGCGCGCACGAGAGAGAGAGAATCAGGTAAGTAGTCCGTAGTACCAAAGGGTATATCGTGTAACTCAATGTTTGAATGGTGGATCATGTTCTAAGCCTGCTTTTGCCTTTGTGTCGCGTTTCGGAAAACTGACTACAATGCAATTTTAGGCGCGAGCGTGATCGTGCGCGAACGTAAAGAGTGTAATTTTAAAAGCGCGTTTTTTAGAACAGTGTTACACGTCGGTCATTCGATACGCGATTGAAGGATCGGCTTTTCGAAATTGCGTTTCGGCGCGTTTGTTGACAGGAAAATCGCTAACGAGCTGGAAACAGCTGCCGAACAAAATATTCCCTGTGGGGGTCGGGAAGCGATGACGTAACGAAGTGGCGCGGCTTTTATTAACCCGTCGGGGATCCTCATTGCTCCTTTTAGCGTACATGCTTGTGAATAGCTATCATGTTATTTTTTTGCATACTCCTAGGATGTCTCTTTAAAAATTTTAGGAAAGAGTCTTGTATCTTGATTAAAGTATTTATGCACGGTATTTATATTTTATTTACTAAAAGCTAACATTATTTAGAAGAAAATTAACAAGTTTTTATGTATATGAGATAATATCGTACTTACGGAAGTTGAATTGCAGCAGATTTAATAACGTTCTACGATGCGACTTACGGAGTTTAGGAGCACGTTATAACGCCCCGTATAATATAGTTGTAATTTCCCGTATCCGTTTTATGCAACGACAATGTTACATCGTGGCGCGATAATGCAGGAAACTGCGGCGAGATGTTGTTGGGACCTCGGCGAAATCCAGAGCTACGTTACAGCGTGAACGATAATGGATGTGGCGAAGGGACGTGTAAGGGTTACGTCAAGCTTCACCGTACTAAGTACTGACTGATTAATCCGCCTGGAATCGATCGCAGAAGCTGTTGCGAGATTCATTTCGTCACTTATAGATAGCTTCTTCTTCCGCATCCATAACATTTAGACCTTTGCTGTTGCGATTAAATGTTCACTGTTCCCTCTCTGCTCAGTCCCGGTACGATGATTCATTCAAATGCCGAGGATGAATTAAACTAAAGAGTACGAAATTCAAAATGGAAATTTTATATTTGCATAAAGAATGTCCCAAAAATATCTGATCAAATAATTTCACATTTTCTCCCAATATATACCTATATGTATATATAAAACAGAAAAAAATATCTCATTTATTTTTCGATGATCTTATTTTCATTTTATACAAAATATATAGAATGTTAAAAAGAATTGATTAATATATATAATAATATAAAAAAAACGTATATGTAGAGGAAAAGTATAATTGTATTGTTAATATAATGGAGTAGTTAGTGTAATTAAAATAAAGTTAATCGATTTTTTGTCATGCTATATATAAAAAATATTCAGATAAAATTACCGAAGAAAAATGAATATTTTACGAAATATTTCACATTCTATATTCGAGAATGAAATATAAAATATCTTCACTTATTTTTTGACAATCGTATCTTTATTTTATATAAAAAATGATTGAAACATTTTTATTTGAAATACTTTTCACAAAACCATCATGTTTTTGAGACATTTCTATTTTTTCTTCTTTGAGATATCTTGTATAGAAATATAAAGTGTATAACGCTATCTATTTATCAGGATAAAACAAAGCCCCGTCTTTCTCATAACACCTAGGTACTTTACTTGAACTTAACCATAGTAATCGAGGGTTGAAACGTCCCGTTGGATTAAGGTGACTTCGAAGGATAAGCCGCCGCGAGAATTTTTCTCCTACGAAACTTTCTCGTAAAGCCGTAAGTCGTTACGCGTGAGCATGTAAAAAGATCGGAAACTTATGCTACTTACCCCATACCATCGTCGAAGACGGCTGACTTCGTAAGGTGTGATTTACTGCCGGACGTTGGATGATGTTTGGACCAATGTGCTGCTCCGGTTGCATTAGTTAAAGTGTCCGAGAATTTATTGTCGGTAGAGAACTAACTCGTTGTAAGAAGAAAATTATGTGAGCGACGTCTATTTTTGTTCATTAGTTCTACACGAAATTGAATAGTATCTTGATACTGATTGTCCACTGCAACTGGCCATGTTTTACAATAAGATGAGAAATAATGTACGTGCTTATACATATTACTGACTTACGTTTTGCTTCTAATTGAACGCAATCTACTTTCGAGTAAACTTCAGCATGTACAATGTACAAATGGCAATCTTGAATTGTTACAGTACCGAAATATTTAACATTTTATAAAAATAATTTTAGATTGATAAATCTAGATTAGAATATATTTCATCTTTTATAATTAAAAATAAGCTCGATTTAACGAAATGTTTAATCTAATGCAATACATCTATATTAAATATATAGAACAAAAGGATAATTTCTATTTTTATTTAAATAATACTATATATATCGTATGCTAATACACTTTCGTTGTTCAAATAATACCGCAATGCTATTCGGAGAGCGAATAATATCTTACCCGCGCAGACATTGTTACACGATTTCTTCAAAGTTATCAAATTGGAGGCATTGATAGAACGACGCGACACATTTCTACTTCGCGTAAAGATGAGATTCTCGTTTGTAATTAACCAAGATAAAGCATCATTAATTCCGCCTTATGGAAATCACCTTGCGGGCACGAGATTTAACCCTCTTGGGACGAATCGTGTGCTTATTATTCTGGATCTCGAGACTTCATCGTAATCGTTGAGGGCGAAATTTAAGCGGCGTTTTCGCTCGGGTAACAGCTGGCAAGGGAAACCAGTCCCGGTATACAGGTGAGGAATTTCTCCTCTGAGGACTCGTAACTAAGGCATTAGGACCTTTTTCCATGGCAGCAGGATTAACGCTGTTTAAAGCTGCAACAGCTAGAGAAAACTTCTTGAAAAGCTTTGAGTAAAAACTGTGTGTCTCGACGAAACAACTAAGCTTAATCCCTTCAATGTCGAGTATGCTAAGGAAAAATCTCACTGATGATGTTGGAATTTTTCTTGTACATTATCATACAAAATATAGAGCTCTAATTTCAAAATAAAAAAATTATTTTTATATATCTCGCTGTTCAATTTTAACCAGGTAATTTTAACTCGATGAAATAAAAGTTTAACATTTATTAGCTCAAAATCAATGTTTCACTATCATGGCAAGATTCTCTCCTCTCACTTTCTCTCTCTCTCTCTCTCTCTCTCTCTCTCTCTCTTTCTTCCATACTCCCTCTGTCATTGAACTTACAGTAATTCGTTAATTTGGAATTGTCTTTGAAGTTGCCAGGTCGGAAAGAGAATCGATATTATCTCTGCGATAAAAAAGATGCTTGAGCTTTTGGTGCTCTGGAAGGAAGATCATGGAAGAGGGGATTCTATAGTAAAGCTGGAGATGGGGATAGGTTTCTTCCACTTAAATCTTCAGCCGTAGAACAAAACTCGCAGATTCCTAAAGATCTCCTCGTCGAGTTTGACCCGGCCTCGAAACTTTGTTCGCGCTCGACGACTGGTAAGCGGGCTTTCCAGCTGAAGAAGCGAGTCTCCGAGTGTGCTGAATTCACCACCGGAAAGCCTCTCTGCTTTGCCGCGTGAGAAAAAGCATGGATCGCGATACTTTTCCGTCGTACGATGAAGAGAAAAATATATCTATGAAGATTACGTGGCGCTCTAATGCCCAGGAGAGATGCAAGGATCATGAGGCGGATACGAATAGGTACGTTCTTCGTATCTTCCTTGAATGCTAGGAGAATCTTAAGAAAAAGGTATCCTCTCAAAATTATCGTCTTTTTACATCCTTTTGCGGACAGCCTACGTATCTCAGGAGCATCGAAAGAAGAATTTGTGCCATAATCGAGAAAAGAGGATAATTCGTCTCCAAGAGGATGAAGTTACGTAGGAAAGGGGAATGAAAGATGGAAGACGTTACGTTTCTATCGCAGCCTCTGAAGAGAACGTCGATAGATTGTAATTTTATTGCCAAAGTTACACCGACGATGGCCCCAAAGTTCACTTCAGCAAACATAAAGGAAACGGAATACAACACAATTGGAAACTGTCTGCTGTCACTGATCTCGAGTACCTCCTTGCACCCATTTCCTCCCGATCGCTTTTTTCAAAGAAAAGAAAAAAAAAGAAAAGAGATTGTGAACGTAAATGCCGGTTAACTTTTGCGCCGTGGCGTTTAATGGTTTGTGCTTCGCATTTAAATGCAATTTTTAGTGCTATTTTTTTCAGCTTAACAAAGACATCAATTGTTATTTCTGCTTCAAAGTATCGCTCACGAAAGAGAATTTCAAGCGTTGCATTATTTGTTTAATAGAGAATCTTGATTGTTTGAAAGATCTGAAATAAAAGATATAAAAATAATAAAGATATTCTGTTAAAGTTAGATAGCAGTTTGTTTTATACAGAGAAAGAATACGAGAATATCTGTAAAATTACTTGTTTTCTAAAGTTCTGTTTCTTGTTTTCTTATCTCTAATGATATTTGTCTAAATTGTATATAAATTGTATATAAGTGTTTATTAATATACGTATACGTTAGTAACATCTAAAAAATTAATTAGAAATAGCTGTTAAATGCAATCGTCGTTGTTCAATTCTTACGAGATTCTCTTTTTCGACCGCTTTTTAGAACTTTTGGCAAAGGAAAAACATTTCTCACGAACACGAAGTTTCTAGCAAGCATCGTGCGTAACGCACTTTACGTGATGCGAGTGCTGTGAATAACGTTCTTGCGCAACCGGCAAGAATTTTCTGAGTGGAACGGCACGTCGAAGGTTTCACATTTCCATGGCGAGTTCTGAACAGTACTGTGAAACCAGTAATTTCATTATCGAACTTCTCGCCTCTCTTTTACGCCGAAGTTCCTGGATCTCTGTAAGCTACGTAAAGACGAAGTAACGCAGATTGAAAGCTACCCCTGCTGTAAATGAGAGAATTTATTGACCATTAAATAATAGAGAGCGTTAATTTTCGAATGTAACCGAAAAATACTGAAAACGAAGCTTATAATGACAGATATTAAGTAGTTAATGCATATTCACGCAATAATGATTAATAATGCTACATTTTAATAGGGTAACTCCGGTATATACGTCGCATCTATCAAAAACTTAATTTATTAAGTATTATTTACTATGTTTAAAATAAACGAACTATATCAGTAAAAACTTTGTACTGTCTATTATCATGAAAAAAATATTAAAAATCCGAGATATTTAGTTTTCGTATTAAAAAATAAACTTTTTGAAATCTTGTATTTTTGCTGTATATAGATAATGGGTGGGATATATGGCAAAAATGCAAGGGTTTCAACAAACTAAACAAAGAGAATACGCCTTACAGTAATCATTTTATGTAGATTATAATTTATGATGATGCTACTTGTTACACACACAATGACAAATCGATTCAACTCACAATAATTTCATTAATATTAACTGTAAGAAGCTGATATATATTATAACTCAATACTAATACAACATAAAGGCATGTAACAGAGTAGTTGCGAGAAATTACCTCTACTCCTTCTATTTTTTCTGACTTCCGCGGCATAAATCCCAGTGCGGCGTATATACCGGAGTTACCCTATACATTTTTTATTTATTATCTCTCTGTGAAAAAAAATGTTTATTTAAAATTCTTCTTAAACATATAAGTTACTTGTGTCTAACTTGAAATGCATAATATTAAATGCATATAATTATCAATTAATTCTTAAAATGCGCAATTTTTCCCCTCTTTTCCCTTTCCGGCTAAAATCAAATTTTTTTCTTTCTCCGCGTAAGCCGACACCTCATTAACATACTTACAGTACTGCGTTAATTATGACTCCGTATTTATGAAAGTACATGTATTCACGGAAACCAACAGTGTGTTTTTGCGTACGGTTCACAAGTCGCAAATCATGCAAACGATATTTCTGTATGAATTATAACGTTTTTCCAAATATTGAAAATACAAATTAAAAGATTTAACAAAAAATACATTACAATAAATCAATTCTAATAAACGAATTTTTTTTACAATTATGTTTGTTTCTCGTAATATTGTCCAATATTTTTTTATTCAATTTTTGTTTTCTGTTTAACTAAATTATCCAACTAAAAAATATTTTTTGTACCGAAAATATTAATACTCTCCGCCCCTCCTCTTAAAAATTTCTTAAATAATAAAATCTTCGAGTAATCCAAAAATAAAAATGTTTTCCATAATGCATAAGTATTATACTGAAATTGATTCATTTAATTATTATATAAAAAGATTAATTATATTCTTACGAAGTATTGAATATATTATAAGATATATGTATATAGAGTGTACAAGTTTGTTAAAATTACATGTTGAATAAATGAGAGTAGAATAAATAGAGTACATCGATGAAAAAAAAAATGATTACGGATAATTCATGTATTATATATTATCCTTATCCGATACCGACATAATAAATTGCGACAAGCGGATGATAGATTACTATTTAAATATAATCATTGACTTACTTATTGCCGCATATTGAAATATACAATAACATGCAAATATACATAATTCTCATGCTGACGTACGCAAGAAATACTTGAACGTTTTTAAATTATCGCTACTATTTTCATTCAGTAATTCGACGTCCAATTCGAAATTGATGTATCTACGATAAACATATAAATTAATGCCATCTTGATAAAGGATAAAATTTATATTTTTACTTAAAAATCTATAGAAGAAAAAATGACGATGTTTTTTGGACATTCTGTATAAAACAGTTTTGAATACACAATATGGTTGTCTCTCGAAATTCTGAGGCAGCATGCCGGTTTGTGTCCTGATGGATAGTACCGTAAACACAAGTGAATTTTGCCGACATTTATAATTTATGTGAGTAGAAGATACCTAAGTCGTTTAATACTTAACGAGAAACACACTGGATAATTTGATATTAACGAATAATCATTAAGAAAGTGTATAATTTGTGTAATAATTTGGTATTAACGAATAATTGTCATTAAGAAAATATATAATTATGAAAGATGTTAAGGCAAAATATTTGTTATTGCATTTTAAATATATTGTTTAGCGAAAAGATTATTTTAGGAAACGTCTACTTCAATTATTTTATAAGTAGATATTGAAGAGGCATCTATACGTGTATGTGAACGCGAGTATACATATACGATGTATGTACGGAAAAATAAAGAAAGTTTAAGAAATTTTATTTAAAAAATTGCAAATATAACCGCGGAATATTAAAGTGATTCGTTTGTTTGTAAAGTAAACATTCATATTGGTTCGACATTGAAACTAATGCAGCAATATTATAACATATTTATACAATCGGAGTTAATAGTAACTTTTACCCGCAAGCGATGAGAAAAAACTTGGATAGAGAAATGAAAATAATTTAAATGAGAAATTTATAACTCTAACCAAAATAATAATTTCAGAGGTAAAACCGAATGAGAGACAAAGAGTGAACTATTTATTACGCTGAAACAATTATCATTAAAACAAATACCTATAGCTAAACAAAATAAACATAAAACTGATAATAGATATACCTACGTTGTTTTTAATAGAAATTTTTGTTGAATCATAGTTAAAACTAAGATACT
This sequence comes from Trachymyrmex cornetzi, assembly GCF_001594075.2. Taxonomy (NCBI): domain Eukaryota; kingdom Metazoa; phylum Arthropoda; class Insecta; order Hymenoptera; family Formicidae; genus Trachymyrmex; species Trachymyrmex cornetzi. Next base: position 7,188,533 of record NW_017296059.1, read on the forward strand.
CAATATTGAATAAATTAATGGAAATAGCCAATTATATCAGAACGATAAATAAAAAGAATAAAGAGAAAATAAAAAAGCAGAAAGAATTGAAAGACGATTAATAGGGAGAATTGTGGATGTTGTCGGAGTTTTTTCGCGAGTTGTCGCCTCGATTACGTGTGAATTTTCAGCTCCATCGTGGCACAATTTACGCGGCATGCGTGCTACTGATCGGTGAATTCCAGATGAAAGATTTCAAAAGACAGATGTGTGCTTTCACATGTGTTCATATAAATGTGTCACTCGTAGACGTAAAAATACATTCGTATACAGAGTGTTCAAAAAGTTCCGGGACGACCAAATAACTCCTCAGGGAAGCGTTATCGAGAAAAACAAAAGTTATAGAGTTCAAAAAGACTTTTACTGATCTTATCAGTTTAATCTTGGGTGGCGTTGCCAAGGTCAGGTCAATTTTTGTAAATGGAACACCTTATTTTTGATTTCAAAATCTAATAGCTATCAAAAGCTTTTCAAAACACTGTAATAAATGAAGGTTATACCTCTTATTTTCACTTTTGCACCAAAAATTCATTTTTACATTAGTCGGACAACTTGCGTAATGCTAATGCCGACGGTACTGTAACTTTTAAGTCTTATAACTCGAAAAGTACTTAATGAAAAATAACATTATTACAGTGTTTTAAAAAGCTCTTAACACCAGCTATTAGATTCTGGTATAAAAAATAGTGTTCCATTAAAAAAAATCGATGTGACCTTGAACTGACCTTGGCGACGCCACCCAAGGTCAAACTAATAAGATTAGTAAATAGATCTTTTTGGACCCTACAACTTTTGTCTCTAACATTTTTTTTCAATAACGCTTTTCTAAGGAGTTATTTGATCGTTCTGGAACTTCTTGGATACTGTATATTTCTAATTATGTAGTGCACAAAGAATAAGGCTAAAAATTTTCACATATGTAGAGTATTACAATATAAAATTGATGCAATGAAAAATATTTAAATGAAGCGATTTATTTAAAATTTTATATTTAAAAAACATAGTAATCAATAAGAGCCAAGTTGATAAAATAAATCACGATCTTTCAGATCCCTCAATTTTTATTCTTTATCTTTTATGATTTTAATTGTTAACATAATATTTTGCATAAAGATTATTAAGATACAAATTATCTCTCATTATAGCGATATAATCGATTCGCTTGCATGGGGGCATGTGTATACGATGTGCGCACGGAATGAAAACCTGTGATGTTTAAGCGAAACTAATATTAGAGCGATTGCAGCCGCGTAGTTAATAGAACGTCGGTTTCATCCCCAGGATAATGAAGCACAGCTAGAACGAAGCGCCAACAGTGTGGCATCGATTGCATCATCGGGTTCGAACGAGAAATTGCCATCACGTATTCACTCATACTCATTTAATCCTCGAATATTGTTTTAAAATGGGAGCTTCTTGAGCAACGTAAATTTGTTCAAGTTGAAGCTCATTATTGTTTTCGGAGGGTACTTAAAACAATCTATTATTAAATCTATTATAGCTATGATATTGAATTAAATGTATAAAGGATATGAAATTTAAAAAATATATGTAATAGAAGAGTTACATGTTGTACAAGTGAAAATAATTAAAATAATGAAAATAATTAATAAATGACAGAATTTCTAATATGTGTATATAATTCGATAATCTAATCCGATAAAATATTATTTGTTTGAGAGAAAGTCATTTTACTTACAGAGAATTAAAAAAATTATCAGAGTTGATGTGAGTCATCTCGAATATCGCATGTCTCTGAAATCGGATTCGCAGAGAATTTCGCCAAACTGGAAAGACCGACATTGAATGCCGAAACGTCGATAGCTTTCAGCAACGTGATGTCGCCCGAACGAATCAACGAATCCTGATTTCTCTCGTCCGAATTATACTAGAGGATGCAATCAAAACCTGCGATCGCGACCCCCGGAGGCTTCTTCATTATTCGCGGACATTGAAGCCGGGGAAGCGGCCCTCTCCGTTCGTGTTGGCATTGTTTGCGCAACAATCACGCTAACCGAATTATCCTGATCACATCGGGTGCGCGTTCAAACACGCGCCACCTCTTCGACCCTTTCCCACCTGCCATTTCCCCCTTTTCGCCTACCTCACCTGTAATTGATTGGATTTTATTTGTACGATTCATTGCTGATACCGATAAAAAATGAGGACTAAGGCATGCTTGACCTCTTTTCGTCTTTCATTCGAGGACACTTCGAAAAGGTGCTTGATGCTTCAGTTTGCTTTTGACCGCGAGGAGTGACCATAAGGATGTATTTATCTTGCCGATGTTAAGTGCTAAAAGTTCATTCAAATCAAAGTGAGCGAAGAAATTTCTTTTATTTTTATCCTTTTAATTTATTGATTCATCTTTCTCTAAGATTCCTCAAGTTTCTAAGGATGTTCTGATCTCCAAAAGATCTTCCCAAACAACAATAGCGGTTTTAAACCGAAAGGGGATATTTTAAACCGATCTCTTTGTAGAATTGTTTATTTTTTTTTTTTTTTTTTTTTTTTAAAAAAAATGATCTGGAGATCGCACATTCTTACAAGTTTTTCGATGTATTGAATTTTTGAATTTTAAAATCTTCTAATTTTCATTTCTTTAGACATGAAATCTGATCGGAAGAAATTGAAGAAATTAATGAGAGTCGTAAGAAATGGAGTCACAAGAATCAAGTTTCGCGGAAACAAAAACCAAGGCAAACAGTTCAATACGATCATACAAACATTGAATTATTTTTGCACGCATACGACTATTCATGGTCTTCGTTACATCGTTAATCCTGAATTACATATAATTGAACGATTCCTGTGGCTTATTGTGTTTGTAATATCTTCCACAATCGCTGGCAACATAATTTACTCACTTGCTCTTAGATTTCAGGTAAATTATATATATGAAAGAGAAAAGGCTAAAATTTCAATCGTATACAATATATCGTATGATATATAATCTCTCAAATATACATGTACATATTATTCGGAATATTATTTTTTATTTCAAAAGATTTTCGTGACATCGATAGTATAAAGATAATTTTTAACGGACTTTAAACTCTCGAATCGATTTAAAACTCGAATGCACATTTCAAATTTCTTACAGTGAAATCTTACTCCAAGAAAGTGAAAATATAACCATCTTTGAAAAAAAGTGAAAATATTTCATTTTTTGAAGAAGAGTGACAATTTTTATTCTTTTTACAATAAATTTTCACTTTAAAGGAAATTTTACTTTTTTAAAAGTGAGATTTCACTCCTTTGAAGTGAAAATTCATTCTAAAAAGAGTGAAAATCGTTACTTTTTTCAAGAAGTGAAATATTTTCATTTTTTTTCAAGTGTGGTGTTATATTTTCACTCCCTTGAAGTAAGATTCACTGCAAGAAATTTAGAGTGCATTATGTACATTTATTTAGGATGCACCGACGGTGATTGACATCGAATCGATGCATTATGGGACTTCGTATCTACCCTTCCCAAGCGTGACTCTTTGTCCGAATGACCGTGTCGACTGGAATCGAGCCCTCGAACTCGAATCAAAAATTTTCCCTAATGGTACGGATAAAGCAAGTCTTGAAATTTTTCGAAAAATATTGGGCAAACTTTCCATAATGAGCTTCGGAGATTTCGATGAACTGGATTTTCTGAAGAATCAAAATGTTCATAGTCTCGCGGGTAAAATATTTATTTCTTCCTAAACTTTTTCATGCGAATGTGATCGAATTATAGCGTGATATTCATTAATTTTTCTAATTTTATCTTCAAAACTTTAGTCAGAGACAAGACACTGATGTCTTGTGAAACGTCGGTAATTAATATATAAATTTTGATAATATTGTTTAAATTAATATTATCTTAAGCGATTTAAATGTGTGTATATTTTATATATGCATGAATGCGTTTGTGCTTCTCTTATTGAAGTTGAAAAGTAATCATTATTGAATAGGTATCAACATAACTCAAGTGCTATATGAGGTAATGCCACGCTGCGATCAATTGCTGTCCTCTTGTTGGTGGCGTAACGCCGATCGCAATTGCTGCGATATCTTCCAGGTGCAGAAGACCGAATATGGTTTCTGTTATTCGTTCAATTCTGAAGTAGCACAAACGCTTCCAACGGATCCTACGGAATCGCGGCCACGTAGAGCATCTGGGTACGGCGATTGGACCGGTGTCAAGGTTACGATTCATCTAGGAAGCATAACGAAGCCACCAAATTTTAGTGAAAGTAATGCTAGCATGTAATATTTTATGTGGCAAGGCTTAAAGACCTATATGATTTATATGAAAAACCAGTGCTATCTCGTATCTAGAAATGAAGCAGGAAGATGCTTCGCGCGCTGATACTCGTTTCACAAAAAAATATCATCTTGAATAAATGGTTTTGAAAATTTGAAATTGCAATGATCGAGTGCTGATTCGCCTTCTAGTCACGCTACTGGTTATTGCCTTCACTTCGTATTTGAAAGATTCAAAGCTTGATCGGTGCGAATTGAACAGCTTCTCAGCGAATTTGCTTCGCTAGACTTGTTTGAAAGTATAGAAATACTTCCAATACAATATCGCGTCTATACAACAATATAAAACGAATATATATAAATATGTATATCTCTATATTTTCGTTTTATATTGTTGTACATATATACAAGGTGTTTCGGAAATCGTGGTAGAAGTGGGAAGGAGACGAGTTCTCATGTAAAAATAAGTCGAAAATATAGAATAAAATTGTTTCTTACAGAGCTCTGTTTAAAGAGAGAAAATCAAATTTGAATATTGTTTTCGATTAAGAGGTAATATAAACATTCGAAGAAGCGAAGAATGTGAACACATTATTATCGGTTCATGCGTCTTTAATTCTCCGATAAGTCGTTTGCACATGTAAAGAGTGAATTTCAACAATTTTTCAGTTCAACATAAAATAATACATTAAAACTTATTGTTTTATTTTAAACTATACCAAATTCAGACTGACATAGAAATAGCGGTGAATAGTCAGATTGGATAAACCAAGTAGATTGTCTGACCGTGCAACCTGCATAGTCCACACAATGCGCGACGGGTCTGCTGCGATAGAATCAAGCGAACATTGTTTTGCCTAAACTCATTGTTTTGAACACGTAGGACATCAATTACGTTAAGATCATTGTATTCATAATGTTTCTTGTCGAGATATATTAAGTTAAATGACAATCGTGTTAATTATTTAATTTTCGGCGCTTTATTTAAGCGAAATTTACATACAATTAATTTTTTTATATTGAAAAAATTATAAGCGGATTTTAAAGAGAAAATTTAGACTTTTTTATTCGTGTTTTCAAGAATACCGAGCATTACTTCATTCGTTTTCTGCAGTGAATGATAAAAATTCGAAAAAAAAAACACTTTTTGCTTCAATGTTAATTTAATGTTCAATAATTCGGTGAAAAAAAATAATGTATAATGCTCAATAATACGTAAATTAAAGATAAAGATTCATTTTTTCGAAAGCTGCCAAATTACTTTTGTGTGTGATTTTTAATTCACGTCACGGAACTTTGAAAAACTCATAAAAAATTTTTAGATTTGACTGATCTCCATTTGTATCCGTATAACTTTAAAAAAATTAGTCAGATTGTTATCTAAACTACCGATCTGAAAAGTAAAGACTTCAAGGTTTGAAATGCTTTTTGGATAATTTTATTATGATAATTTTTAACAAAGTTACATTCTCTTGAAAATTTTATATTTTTGAAGGATAGAATAGATGAAGGATAAAATCCATTAATTTTTTTGGTAATTTTTTTATGTTTACTCTCGCGTAATTGTACCCCTGTTTTAACATTTTTACGCAAATCGTATGCATAATTTCATTTTAGATTATTATGTATTGTTTGTTATTGTATTATTTGGACAAAGGGACATAAATGCATTATCTGAATAAACATTTAGCATAAATCCAAACTAGAGCCAGGGAGAGAGAGGGACCATATAATGGCAAACTGGATATAAACTCGGCTAAACTGACGGATTAATAACTAATATTATTTCTGTCGAGATCCGTTAAATGACGAAGTATACACCAACGACATATCGTTACTAATCCATCGTTATGCAAACGCGTCGCAGAGTCTCGCAAATATGATTTTAATATCCTCGCGAAAGCCGTCGACCACTAGGATGCATTTTGAATAGGACGCGACTTCCATTCTGCCATAATGTCGCTCCTTTATTACCCATGCGAAATGGAAAGGGATTTATCGTAAACTGCAAAATCGATATATCGGCGCCGTATTGCACGAGGCAGTTATTGAAATGTCGCCTTCAAAGAACTTCACGGTCCTTATACCGGTTCTAAGCTGCTTTTACCGGATCTACCCAGTCCGAATTTATAAAAAAAAAAAAAAAATTTTTATGTAAAAGGTTAAAAATTGTATCTCCCTGAATATCATTAATCTTAATATCTCAATAACAAATTGTTACAGAGGAGGTTGATGGCGTTGTGGTGATAATAAACGAGCCCCATGTCTGGCCCAACAGTGGCACTATGATACCGTTGGGTTCGCGGGTCAGCATGTCTTTACAATGTATTTCTGGATACGCTACTCAGCGAGTTCTCGAACTGGACAAGGATAAACAACCATGTCAATACGATGAAAACGGCGTGTATCACCAGGAGACCTGCTTGTCGCTTTGTAAACGTTACTGGGTTGCCAAGTATTGCAGTTGCAACCCGTCTTTTTTTTTCCCCGCAAGTATGATTTCTTGCATTTAGCGGAATGACGTACAACTTCATTAATGTTTCATTTATGTTTCAGCCACCCGTTTTCGTGACTGCACCATCGAGGATTTCATTTGTCTGATCACTTATAATGGTGAGCAAGCTCTCATCGGAAATTTCATTTACCTCAATACATTTCGTGAATACGTATTTTAAATATAATTAACCACAATGAATATAATTTACTTTTGTGAAACGCTGAATGGCGACGCAAGATTTGTTCAACGACTACATTGTTCACTTTGGCGACGACTACCCACACGACATTCCTAGCATGATTTGCAACTGCTTGCCGGAATGCGACTACTACATCTACAGTACTCAGTTTTCTAACGTGCCATTACATAACATGAATGACATTATACTGGACGTACATTACCTAGGGCAAACTAGTTTCCGCTATAAAACGGACATAGTTATCTCACAAATGGACCTTCTCGGTAAGTTTTCTGCATTTTTCGAACAATGTATACGTATGTTATATTTCTTTCTTGCTGAAAATCTCTCGCCTAATATAAAAAAAACGATAAATAAACTCTAAAATGAATTCTTTGCCTAACAGTTTTTATCGAATTTATATTTATTTACAATTACATTAGAGAGGATTTAATTCCGGAAAAATTAATAGTACATTATTAATCAGCGTAATTATTAAGTCGGATTTGAGAAATTTATAGGTACGAGATGAAAGAACCGGAAATGGAAAAACGTAAATGGCATTTTATTCAAATTCACTTTCGAGGTTTGCGGAGAACTTTAATTTGCGGTACCTTAATTATTTCCCTATCTCTATTAGCCGTTCCGCGGTGGTTTCCCAGTGTATAATGAGTCCCGCGAGATAGTAAGTTACGAATTCATAGTACTCTCATGCCTTTTGCTCAAAATGTTTACGTGGCGGCTATCTTGGATATTATTCGTGATCATATCATAAGAAAGTAAAATATCTAGTCACAGTTGCATGCGAGATCAGTGTGTAAAATTTCGCCTAGATTATGGATTAAAACCGCGTCCTGAAAATTAATGTTAACATGTAAATCACGTTTAGAGCAACCCGTTTCAATTTCGCTTAAGTTTCCATTATCCATCGACATGTTCCATCAGTATCATCGAATATTTTGTCACGATCATCATATTAATAACTTGAACGATTTGCATACTTAATTCGTTGCAGTATCTTTCGGCGGTATAATCAGCTTATTCCTGGGCGGTTCATTACTCAGCGTTGTCGAGCTAGTTTATTATCTGGTGAGTGCGATGTTTTCGTCTCTGCGATCGCGATTGAAAACCAAAGAAGAGCCGAGAAACCGATCAAGCGTGATACACGTCCATACGCGAGTGCTGCCCGTACTGGATTACAATCCTCTAAAACCGCGGGCGAGGAAGATACCGATTTTCACGAATTACGGCCTCGCAGAGTTGAATTTTAACAGATATTGAATTACCGTCCGAAGTCTTTCAATGGGCGAGCCGCTTGGAGAGTTTGTATCAGCCGAGCCTGACTGTGAAATTTGAGAAGGTAAAATAAGAAAACTATGTCGCTCTGAATCGATATTTATATGTCGAAATATGGGCACATTTGCGTGTGCGAGCGCGTATATTCCATTAGTAGAATTCTATGCTTTCAAAAATCGAGAGAAATAAAATTTTTGAAAAAGAATTAGATATTCTTGTACTAAATCGCCTGCGTAAATCGAGAGTACTGTTTGTTGGAATAAACGGATGTCATCCCGTTTTTCATAGACATGTTGGTTATTGTGTTTTACCGTGAGGCTGTCCCTATAAATCAGGAAGTAGCTGCGATATTGATCGGATTTGACAAGGAAATCGAGAATGCCTTGTTCACGTGAAATCTGGTATCTATCTTCTAGAATCCATGTTCATATATGAGGATACGTGTATGTGTATGAGAGAAAGGGGTGGAAGGAGAAAGAGAGGGGGAGAGGAAAAGGAGGAGAGAGAGAGAGAGAGAGAGAGAGAGAGAGAGAGAGAGAGAGAGAGAGAGAGAGAAATGATACGTACCTTCCATCTTGCCACTTTGCGGCCGCGTAATGCTTGACTTCAATAATATACGCTATACATTTTGCATGCATCTCAAGCGACTTCCTTGGCTTTTTCGAGATGGACTAGCGAGTCGAACTGTACAAGGACTATGTATATTTACTCGTTATTCGAGAAAAATATCATTAATAATATTAACGAGTAAGCATGCAATGCATGGAGAGAAAAGTAAAAGAAGAAGATATAAAATCAAAAAAGAAAATATAAAAACAATTATTAAATACAAAAACCGTTTGATAAATTAATTAAATTTCAAGAAATTAGTGTGCGTTACATTTTATTAAGATCGTTTGATTCAAGCAAAAATAGAAAATGTAGATATAGTCTGACATTGAATTATTTACGTTATATTCTCTACCGTAACATACAATTAGAGGGTCGCTAATAAGTATAAATTAAGTAAGTTAATATGTAAAGTAAATATGTAAATTTTAGCTAACAGATTTTATTTTTAATAAGTTAAAACAGTAAAAACAGAAAAATGAATTAATTCTTAATATTTTCTTATAATTCTTGACTTTGTGTTTCAAGAATTTTTTTATTTCTCCTTTTTTTATAAAATAAATTTTATTTATTTCTTTTTTATAAAATAATTTTATATATTCATTTATTTGAAAACAACTGAATGTGGTTCAAATTATTTACAATTAATTATGTTACAATTTATTATTTACACTAATTAATTATAAAACATGAAATGTGTGTGTGAGATATATAAATATATTCCTGAAATTTTTGTATATTATTCAGTTTTCAGATTGTTGTGAAATATTGTATAATGTTCTATTATTTCAGATAATTTTTCTCTATACTTGCCATGCATATCAAAATATCATAATATTGATGTACGTATGTTATGTATTTATTATTATTATGTATTATATCATTATACGTAGGTATATTATGTACCATATATATTATAGATATTATCATGTGTTGATAATTATAGAAATATGAATCAATTAGGTATTTAATTATACTTTGAAATATCGAATATTAGATATTAAATTACTTTGTAATTAAATATTAGTACAACTACTGATAAAAAATATGAACAAGATTCATGTACTATGAAAAATGGGACTTAAAATAAATATGTAATTACACATTTTTAAGTAATAATTTTACATTGGAGAATAAATTCTAAATTAATTTTAAATGGGATAAAAATGTCCTGATGTACACAAAAAGTGCTAAGGTTGCAATCCTATGTATGCTTTAGTTATCGTCATTTCACACCGTAAAGTGCTTGTGTCGACAAAATGTAGCCACAATCGTACAATTGCAGAATTTTAGATGATCGTTGAAATGTATGAATAACGGGAATAAATCGTGCAGATGGTCGTATATTCGGTGCACTCGGTAAATTGCCGGCCGCGGTTCACACCATTTGTGAGAGACGTACGCAAATAATGCATAAAGACCCGAGCATTATCTTGCAACTTTAATGCTCGTGCTACGACACTGTTATCGATTATATTATATAATGACATTATCACGTAAGTATATGTATTTTGGCAACTATATTTTCTACCTATTTAAAAAGAAAAAAAGTCGGCGCGGGCGTCAGGAAGTTTTACGAAAAATAATAGCAGGTTCGTTGTTATTAAGGACGCAGTTATATTTCGCGGCATGGCGATTTTTCAAGCTACGACGGACCGGATTTTTCCCTGTAGACAACGCTCGTTTTCACGCTATTGAAAATAACTGACGCACTTAAAGCAGCAGATAAGACACGCGCCTCCCATTTTTCTATTTTCCAACGCGACACGCGGGAAATGCTTTAAAGCGTACGTGGTTGAGCCGGAAGTAAATGTACCAGCTGTCTGGCCAGGCTCCATTTGGCCATTTATTATTTATGAGAAGGATAGTGAAGAGAGGAATGGGGGGCGAGAAGTTGTGCCGGCCATCCGACCAACAACATCAACCATCCGGGAAAAAATCCCTTTCTCGCGCTTATCTCTTTTTAGGAACGTCATCCGCTGAGATTCATCCACCGTGAAAGGGAGATACTTGACGGGAGGATATGTCTCTCTTTTCTCTTTTTTTTCTACTGCGTTTTAAAAGCATCCGTCAGATTGAGCCAACGTAGCCTATTATAGACTGCACTGCTACAGCTGCAATGTTATATGTATATGTTATACCTTATATATAATCAACTGAAACAATCAAATTCTTTTTCGAATGGACAATTACGTATGGCATATATACATATATACGTCTACTAAATAAAGAGATTGAAATTCGCAAACCGTCATTTTAACCACTTCAGTTTTTCTAGTGGTAAACTCCTGCGGATATTACTCGTAGGATCTGGTTCGGGCAGACCAAAGATCTACGGTTGAACAGAAATACATAGAAAAACGAAGTAGCTGAAGGAGAAAAGGGAAAGCTTCGGAAGTGCAAGCAAGAGAGCGGGGAAAGGAGGTGATTGCTGGTAGCGGGACGGAGCACTATACTGTTCGAAGGACGACGAAGTGGGAAAAGGCTGTGGGAAAAGGCTGAAGAGACTAAAAGGAAAAAGAAAAAGAAGGTATGGAGAAGAAAGGGAAGCAGAAAAACCGATCGTTGTCAGGGAAACGAAGGAAATCTGCATTTTGTCAAACTGTCGCTTGGAAGTTCGCGGGCGCGTCCGGAGCATGAAGGGTGAAAGGTGAGGGTGGGAGGACGGAGCAAGGGAGAGTAGGGTGGCAAGGGATCGTCGAGTGGCAGGAATGGAAAAAGGACGAGCAACGGCGCGGCCTGGCCCCCGAAGAAGGAAGCGGCGAAGTTTCGAGTAACTCTCTGGCGTGCTGTTATCTAAACCCTTCACGTAGGCGTCTCGAGTGGATCGAGGTCGAAGGCTGCTCCTTGCCGGGAATATCGGCGCATTACTTTTGATAGGAATCCCGCAGACGGTAACTTGCCCCGTCTAATTGACAGCAAAGCGTTGTCTTGATCCTGCCGTGAATATATAAGAATCGAGATAAGATGTATAAAATGTGTGCCTTTTTGATGAAAAAAAAAAATCTATTAATATATCACTTATTATTATTCATTATTATATTATATATACTTCATTATATGCACTTAAAGCAATACTTCATTATTATATCATACATTAATATTGCAATATCAAGTGAAAATGGCATCACAGATAGTACTGATTTATACGTCTCGATTAATTTTTCTCAATAATCCAGAGCAATGTAATGATTATTGAATTTGATATTCGTATATATGATTTCATATGTCAATATCATTTAAAATAATTCTGGAATTAATATAACTATCACATATAGCTACGTCTATGTATAAATTACAATTAATTATACTACATTAATGATCTTATTTAACAATAATTATAATGATGATTATACGACATCAATAATATAATACGGAACCATTTTTATTTTTCTATTATATTATATTAAATCAATTAAACTCAAATAGCCACATTTAACATCAAATACGCCGCAAAGGCATAAAGCAAAATTTTCCTTTCCAAATGAGCATCCTATCGATATTATTCGCGACATCACCCTCTAGAAGAATGAGCTCATTACGATAAATGCAACGTCGATGACTATTAAGGAAGACAGGCACTTTCAGTCGTGTCTGCTCTTCGGCACCGATAAATTAAATCTTTCTTTCGACCTACGTACGCTCTCTCTTTATCCTTTCACTTCGGGAAAGGAATCATATGACTCCGATGGTGACGATGGGGAAGAAGCATCGTTTGCTTGGCTGCTTTCTTGGTAATCTTGAAAAAGGTATAGCAGTACGAGCATTGGTCTCTTGCCAAGCGACTTTAAACTTCCTTCCTCTCCGAGAATTGGAAATGTCCAGAAATGTCTTTGTCGACGCGAGTCGTAAGGATTATAGTAACGGAAAGCAGAGAGGGAAGCACTTGTGATCAGTGCTTCGAGACTTAAGACTTTCATCTCAGAGAAAATTTTGTTCAATATTATAAAAAAAAATCTAAAAACCTGCAGGAAAAAATGATACAATATAAATGCGTATCTCAAATCTGTTAAAAAGAATTCTGAAATAGTTGAAGCTATCATCGTGCTTGAGAGTCGATATTACGGACATACGTGTCATTCTCAACAGAAACGACGAGACCCTTTACGAAACTCCCATCTCTTTCTCGCTCGATCTTTCGAATGCGTTTTCTCGAAAATGGAAATATGGCCTTCGAGCGTCGTCGTCGGCTTTAGAGCTGGCGCGTCGCAGTTAAATCTTCCTGAAACGCAATACCTTCTTTCTGTACGCAAGACACACGGTCTCGCTGGATCAAGCGGCGTGCATTGCGAGCACAGCTGCACGCTCTTGCTGAGAGTTCGCGAGCGCGAGATGCATAACTCTCAATTTGCCCGTCGGCAGACCCGATATTACTTCCCTCGTATTCGATACACAGGGTGTTTCGCTATAGAATGTTTTCAAGAATACTATTGTCAGTGTAATTCATGGAACTTTCATATGTGCAAAAAGAAATTTTTTCGAAAATTTCGTACGCGAAAAATTATTCGAATTTCGTTATAATTATTAGTGTAATATATGTACACTTATTCAATTGTATTCAACAATTATTAATTATTTATAACGTAAGCTAATGCATGTAATATAAATGATAATAATAATAATCGTTACAATATTTATATATAAAAACATTAATATCACTTTGACCTAGAAAGAATATTCCGTTGCGGGACACCTTGTATAGTTCAACCCGCTCTTAGATATGGGAAGACTATACCTTCGGAAGTGGGTGATACTTCAGTGGAATGGCTTGCCACGTCGTCGCTAGGCTCGTCGATATTCCGGATAGTTTTCCACCGGGAAACGCGTCCGCCCATTTTTCTCGAAGCGTATAGAAAGCTGGAGCGACACGTGGATGTTTAGCCCTGAGCTGCTATCGACAAATGCATTCTTCGCAACCGCGTCCTCTAACGAATAGGTTTCGTAAGATACAATAGAAATATGATGAATACATCGGCATCTAAAGCATGATTGCATAGTGATTTCTAACAATAATGCTTCTGATTAATAATAATGCATGCAATAATAAATTATAAAGAAGATACATAGGAAGTTTCTGAATGATATTGGTAAACTTTGGATTTTTCCTTAAAAGAAATTTAATTGGATAGTTTGTTTTTCCAATAACTTCTGAATTTTCATTCTTGGATATCATAATAATGAAGTTGACTGAAATAATTGTACAACTTATGAAAATCAATAATACTGCTAATATTGCTACTAAATTAGTTATAACCTTTGTCATTATGACGCATATACATATAACACAATGCCATTCACATTCCCTGAGATTTCCAGCGTCAGACTTCAAGAACTGAAGGTTACTTTTCACTCAGATACATCTTATTATTTGGATCTTATTCGAGGATTCTGCCACAAACTGTAAGAATACTTCACATGGAAGCTCTTGATATCTAAACTAAGGAATTTCTCAGAAATTCCCTTTAATTTCTAAATCAATATGGTGCAGCGTATAATATACAGACTTAAAAAACGAGAAAGAAAAAGGGCTACGAACCAAAAATTATTCAATTACATAGTTAATGTAGAATATAAGTAACATAAGTATTGGAACATAAGTAAAGAAAAACAATTATATCCTTTAGTTAAGATTTAATACAATGTGCTAGCAATAAACAAACAGACGTTTCGATCGCGATTGGATTATTATCAATGTTAAAAACATATAGAATATTATAAACGGTAAAAATAGAACATAATATAAATTTATACTTCGCTCTTTCTAACAAACGATGGTAACATTAACCGATTGAAATCCTGTTTGCAATTATATTATAGTTAGGAGACAGTCGTCGCATGACTATAATAGTCGTCAATCATTAAATAGTTTGGAATATATTCTTTAATATAACGTAAAATTGGAGAATGAACGCACGCAATTGAATTTTGTCCTGTAGGTAAGATGTAATGTATAAGAATTGTCAGTGAAAAATTACTGATACAATTAAAAACAAAAAATTTATAAGAATTGCAAAAGAAACTATATGATACAGTCAGTAAAAAATTATTGATATAATTAAAAACAAAAATTGATAAGAATAGCAAAAGAGACACTATGATACAGTCAGTGAAAAATTATTGATACAATTAAAAACAAATAAATTAATAAGAATAACAAAAAAGATAATATAATACAGTGAGATGATACAATGCAAACATTAATAAAAATTAATTTTGTATAATGTATATCTATATGTTATATAAAATTATAATTTAGTAACAGGTAAAATTAACAGAAATAAATATCTTTAATGTAAAAAAGAAGTTAGTTCAATAAAAAAATGAAATATGTTTCTGTCGCAGAAAATCGGTTAGAATTAGAGACAATGCGATAAGAGTAAAAACAATGTATTGTCTCTTCGGTGTTATGAGACATTGTGAAACTAAAAATTGACATAAAAAGAAGGAAGGAAAAGATTATACTGGAAAGTAGTGGGAAGTGGGAACTAAGACAGGATAGAAATGTAGATGAAAGCGGAGGGGGAGAGGATGTACAAGAAAGAAAGGAGGAATTGTGAGGGGGAAAGAGATTGTATAATCTGTAGATAAGATTCGGGCAATGATTCTGTATCATTTTGTTCGTTTAAGTCCTGTTTTTGCCATTTTATGTAAATCATTTCGGATATCAATCTCTTATTATAGGAAGATTCACTAAACTTAAAAGTATTAACTGTGTCATCAACATATCTGTAGTAAAATAATGATTGTATTTGTAATTTTGTGATGGCCAATTCTTCCAAATTCTGCATTATAATATCAGCAATAACAGGAGATAACGGTGAATCCATTGGAGTACCAAAAACTTGTTTATAAAATTTGTTGTTAAAGCAAAACAAAGTAGAATTTAAGACAAAATTAACAGCAATAATGAATTCATCCTTTGGAATGTTTATCTTTGTGGAAATATGGTCTCATCTTTTCTCAATTCTGTTTAATACAGACTTATTTTGATATTTTTTAATATCAAAGTAATATTATGAAGATATAATTACTATATGCATTAATCTGTGTGTGTGTGCGCTTAATATTTTACATATAAACAATAATATTTAGAATGCTGTAATAATAATATTAAAACATTTCTGTGCATATAAATATTTATCTTTCTTCGTAGTCTACGATACGTACGCTTCATCCCGTGAAACTACGAAACTTTGAGATATAGCGCAAGCAATGATGTAGAAAATTCAATCAGTTCGATCGTGTCAGTTTTGCGGGCAAATCGTGCATTGTTAAAGTCGATTTAACGTGTATAGAGAAGATAAACATAACGGTGTATGCTGCGTTAAATAAGAAGAAAATCTACAGATTATAGTAAATACAAAAGTCTGTGAAACTAGAATTGTCCGAGTTGTAAGTGTGCAAAGATAAAAATTTAAAGAGATTCTGAACTGCAAAACTCACAGCACATATATACCAAGTCGTTTACATTTTTAAAGTTGACGTATCGTCAGTCCAGTAATCTCATTTTCCTTTAACAATTTCTTTCCGAACGAAGAGATGCGATTAACAGTATGGAGTCGGACACGATTAAGATCACCTGTCAACTTGGTTTAAATTTAACTATCGATCCGGGTTTTACTGTGTTGCTCTCTCATATTTTCAACTTCGTTTTTTATCCGATTAACTCCACAGCCATATAAAAATTCGAGACGAAAAGTGCCAGACATAACAAAATAATCGCAATTTAGTTATAAGAAAAGATAAACATTAAATAAAAGTCTTCCTACTAACAAATATTACAGCTTGTGATCGAAAAAATATTTTAAATTAATTATAAAGTAATAAAATTGATCAACAATTTTTAAAACTTCCAAATGCTTTTAAATCTTTATGCTTTTTAAATAAATATACAGGATATTCAGTAAGTTTTGACAAAGCGCTCGTGTGTAGATAGGATGTACTAAATTGAGTCAAAAAGTCCTCTACTATTTGGCAATTTTCGCAATAGTTAACGAGATATTAATTTCTAAAGATTGTCGAATAAGTGGGTAAAATCGACGCATAAGACAATTTTAAGATTTCTTTCAAAGTTCTTTATAAAATATCTTAAAGATGTTTCTTAAAAAATTCTGAACGGTATCTTAAAGTTGTTTCATGCGTCGATTTTAGATATTCTGTTCATTGCATAACTAAAAAGAAGTTGCGAAAATTGCTAATTGGTAAAGGACTTTTCGATTCAGCTTAGTCCGTAATCTATACACGAACGCTTGTCAAAACTTACTGGACATCCTGTATATCACATGTATTTTAAAAAATATAATTTTACTTAAAAATAACCTATAAAGCTATATACTAAAATGCTAATGTACATTATGTCATCTTAAATATCAAATTTTTAACTACGAAGAAAAATGGTATACTCACTTTACGTACATAGCACTTTATTAGACAACTCTTTTATTTGTACATACTCTTTTATTTATATTTAATATAAATAACTTTTTTTTACGATGCGCAATTAAAAGTTTTACTTTGTGGTTAATTTTCATTAAATTGTTGGCAAACTATTAACAAAGATCAAATTAAGATTTAAGTTAATATAAGTTTCACGGAATTTCAGGATTCACGTAGCACTCAAATATTTGTGGCGTTTTATTTGGCATACTTTAGCATGATATCTTCTCCGCAAATTCATTTTTTCTTTCAACTTCTTCTTTTTCCTTTTGTCTCTGTGCCTCCTCTGATTATCAGCAGGATTTCAACTTTGAAACATGTTCAAAACTTTTTGCCTCTTCTTGACCAGATAAGTTATCGGTAATAATAAAGTTTTTATTTTTATTTAGTTTTTATTTTATTTTTATTTGGATCTAATGCTCTTAGATAGATTTTATAATTAACTCGAATTAATAATATCCTCGATAATCGAAGATATTACTAATTCGAGTTAATTATAAAATCTATCTAAGAGCATAGATCCAAATAAAAATATAATTATTTAGATTGTCTAGTTATAGAAATTCACATGTTTTTTCTTAATCCAATTTGTCCTCGGATTTCTCTGCAACAAACGGATAATCATTTCTGCAGTTCGTTATTTTAATTAACGCACTACTGCCGCACGACATTAAATCGAGCCGTTGTTATGAATTTTTTTTATCGAGTCGAGCAATAATTAACGCGACATCTCGTTATCCAAATTAATAACGCGGCGTCGCATTCCTGATTTTGACGGGGCGTTAGAATTTTTTATACACACAATCAGTATTGTCTTTAAAGCGGATGAAGCGCTTTTAGAAACAAGTAATATATCTTCTTAAGGGGGCTTTCACCTTTGATGGCTTCAAAAAATCGATTTTTTTTACTGATTTTTATTCTTACATGTGTGTAGAATATCCTTGTAAAAGGATTTTTTGAAATTCGCAGTATTAACGGAACTACGAGTTCAAATATGTAAGGGTGCTCGGATCCTCCAAACGCGTGATGGACGCAAATCGTTGCACGTCATTCTCATCAAAAGAAGCCAGAACAGTCAGGAGATTAGAGAAACTCGCAGAAAACGAATTTTTTGAAGAAGAAGGTTTATTATATGGCCCCGGTATTGCAGAATAACCGTAAGTGCATTGAAATGAAACTATTATTAAATATGAATAAAGTGAAAATAAAACTTTAAACGTGTTTTTCTCAAAATCATGTTTTTCGACTTCATAGAAATGTGATAACTAATTAAAAAACTAATTAAGATAGCATATCTTGGTTCTTTTTTCCTTTTGATCCTAACACTTTTACACATGGCATGAATTAGAATTAAGTTTTTACAACAAAAATTCAATTTTTCATAAACGAAAAAGAAACAGATTTTTTTGACAAAAATAAAATCTTTTTTTTTAATGTCGCCATTTTTATAAATTTTATGCAATTGACTACATTCTAGTTCATGCCATATAGCGACGCTCATATAATTATTAAAAATAAAATTTTGGTTTCAGACCATTTGCACAGGCTGAATCACTTCCACCATGGAAGTGTGTTTTTCCGAAGACCCCTACTTCGATCGCCATTTTAAGATATCAAACTGCATTTTTTATAAATAAAAAATTTTTTTCTGCTCTTTAAATATTAAATAATTTTATGCAAAAATCCGCATTTCTCTATATGTAACAGATTTTCTTTAAAAAATTCATAAAGATAAGCTGATTTTAGGTCGTCAAAGGTAAAAGTTCCTTTAACACTCAAGTTAAATAAATACCTATGAAAAAATGACGATCCATTTACGACTGATGAAAATATTTCTTCATAAAAATTTTTCACGAAAAACATCATGCTATGAAATAAAATAAAACAATTTTTTTTTAATATTGGTTATTTTTCCTTCAAATTTTGTTTTTATTTAGAAAAATATCTATCAACTATAAACATTAATAATATGCATTTTGCATGATTTTTCGTGAATAATTTTAACTTATATTAATATTTTTTTGTTGGAATAATGTTTTCAATAATATTTCCTGCAGAATCTTTTTTAAATTGGTTTAGTTTCAAATTTGCGATTTAATCGCCGGGAATAATATTCTCGTAATTAAACTCCGCTTTCGTAGAAATTCGTGGAACACCAAATCACTCGTGAGATAGCCATCGCTGGAATTAAACGCAATTAATATTCGTTGTGCGTTTTATCGTATTTGTGAAATGAGTTCAATAATCTAAAATGAATCCCATCGACCTGGCATGCTTTTGTAAGTTGAATTAATTAGGTTATTTTGTACTTATTAGATCTCGAGACACAGTTGATTAAGTAATATTAGTTTATTAATTTCTGGGACTATGTCGATAACATTTACATACGAGTACAACTGTATGATCGTTGTTGATATATGATTTTTCTAATAATATAGTAACCGTGATTATACGATTCATTAGTACGATTCATTCTTTAGCTTCAAAATCAAACAGACGTATCCATGATTCTTTTGCAAATTATGATAATAAAAATGGTATTAATGTATAAAATGTACAAGCTCGAATAACTAACAGGCACGAGGCGTTAAGACAAATGAAGTCCCTCCGTTCTTCCTTGTTCTTAATGAATATTCGAAGTAGACGCTGAGAACGCGATTAACGTCGCACGCCAGTTAATCCTCAATTACGTATCGACCCTGCGTCGCATGCCGCTAATATCGCAGAGCGATTCATTCTAAATTTGGTTCCCGATAATTACATTCCGCTTGTCTGATCGCACCGCCATCTTAGTCGTCAGCATAACTAATTTCATCCACTTCAAATTCCAATAAGTTTCTAAATTTACTTTTATCCTGTTTTTTGGATAAATCCGTCAAAGGTCCTTACCCTCATAGACAGTTCTATATAAATAAAATGTATACATATATAAAATTCCTGACAATACATTTAAAATTATATTAGTCATGAAACTGCGACACAGACGTAGATTAATATATTATAAAAGATAAAATTATAGATTTTTCAATATTAAATAAATAAACAGCTAATAATAATAAGTATATATATTCTAAAAAGATAAATATATATAGGTAAATAACAGTATTAAAAATGTTGAGCTCAAATCGCTTAATTTCTAAAAACTATATTTTCATGCAAACTTTGCAATCTTTCATGGCGGATGCAATACGGAGAATCGATTTTCACATCTCTTAGAAGGCAGATTTTGCATCTGGCCTGTCTGGTATGAGACGTTTGATTTTCTATCCCGTTCTTCTATCCTGATATGTCGATCTCGTATGCTAAGAGTGTGTGTGTGTGTATGTGTGTGTGTGTGTATGTGTATGTGTGTAGCATAAATATCGAAAAACGTATAGGATATATTTTGAAAGTATTATTTAAAATATATCATCAACGTCTCTTTATTCAACTTTTTACGAGCGCAAAGATTTTCATTTAATACTTCGATTGTATAGAAAGTGAAATATCAGTATTGGAAATACTCACAGTATCGATATCAAATGTAACGCTAATTCCCGCGACGCTATATATTCGTGGTCCCGCGTTATGCGCACCGATATCGACCGAAAACCGGTTAAATATAGCCTTGCGCGACTGTCGCGGCACAAGTGCACACTCCGTCGCGATGCCAGACCGAGAAACAAACACGCAGGAATATACACGCATGTTTCCTCGCGTATACAAACACCTGGTGAGAACCATCGCACTTCCAAATCCTTTGTACACAAATCTAGTTATACTATGTATGAACCAGTGATATTTCTTCTCGTTTATTTCTATATATCTATAAAAAGATTTGAGAAATTGATTGAGAATGTATTTATTCTGATTTCCACCAATGTCAATTAACTTTAATTTTGGTCTAACTTATTTTTGAGAGATTTTTTTTTATTTTAAAAATTAGATTAAGATGTGAAGAATAAGTTAAACCGAAATTAAAAAATTAATTTATGTTGATGAAAAAAAATAAACGCCTGAATTAAATAAATTACAGAATAAACGCAATGACGAATAATAAAAAAATTCTGTAAACTTTTAATGAATATATTGCAAACGTTTTATTCTGTATCAAGAATATAATGAAATATTTCTATTCCTATAAACAGTTAGAGATATTAAAAATCCTTTTAATTGCACACTTGTATTCCTGTAATTAAGTTTAGTTTGATAATATAAAATTGTAGAAACGTATAAAAATATAAAATTATAATCTGTATATAGTCTTTTTGTTTTACATTTTACCCATCTAATAAGCAAGATTCTATTCAGCGTTAATTAAAAGCATTCGACATTATCATCATATATTTCTTTGTACAAAAGTATCATATTGTACGTACGTTCTAGCTATTATCCGTGAAAAGAAATGTGCGTGTGCATCGTACTGGCGATCGTTGTTGTGCTTCTTCCGATCTATCCTTTATATTTTTGGTGGATCGAAAAGGGGTTAGAAGTGTCAAGAGGGTGAGAAAATATTTTGATATCGACAGGAATATATTTTGAACGCATTTGGAAATGCTATGAATTTTATTCCGGTTCTCGCTGTTGGATAGCAAAGAACAAATAAGGCCGTTTAGAAAATAGGGTCTATATTGGATGATTCACATATGATAGATATATACATAAATTTGGAAGCTTATCTTCTACGTCCTCCTTTGTAATCATAAAGATTCACATAAACATATCCTCTTTTTTTGCGCATCTTGTGGAAAATGTCAAACCAATCGCGCTTTGCTCTTTGTTAAAACATAAATTTTGTTGTACATAAATTTTGGAGTGTAAACGTGATAAACGAGAATAGAGTGGAAAAGGAAGAATACAATCGTGGATTTTGATACTGCGAAAAGGATATTACAACGTCGAGGAAACATCGTCGTACCTTGCGCGGAACATTTTGACATCATAATAATACGAACGAACGATCTTCGGCTTAGCACAGTATGGCACAGATACTGGGTGTACTAAAAATCGCCATTTCAAATAATGTAATGTCTTAATTTTTTCGAATTGTATAAAATTAAAAAATTTTAGTTATACATACATATATATGTGGGGTGTGGATGTGTATATATATATACAAGGTGTTTTAAAAAAAGGATACGTTTTGACAAAGCGCTCTTGTGTAGACAGAGTGGATTAAACCGAGTCGAAAAGTCCCCTATTATTTTGCTACTTTCGTAATAGTGAATGAAATATTAATTTCTACAGATTATCGAATAAGGGGTAAAATTGACGCATAAGACAACTTTAAGATTTCTTCCAGAATTTTTTATGAAATATTTTAAAGATGTTTCTTAGTGAACTCTTAAAGATATCTTAAAATTATTTTATGCGTCAATTTTGGACATTCTGCTCATTGGGCAACTAAAAAAAATTTCAAAGTGGTATAGGACTTTTCGACTCGGTTTAGTCCGCTCTATGTATACACGAACGCTTTGTCAAAATTTATCGACCACCGTGTGTTGTGTGTGTGTGTGTGTAATACACATATAGGGTGTCCCAATAACTATTAACACCTGAAATATCTTTGAATTTATAAGAAAATCTAGAGGAAAATTTGTGTTACCAAAATTGCACGATATGAAAGGGTCTATCATATGGCGATAATAATTTTTGTCCAGGTAGAGGATATTTCAAGGTCAACTTTATTTTTTTTAATGGAATTATATGACTTTTTATGTAATATGATTTCTCTAGTTATTCTGCGTATAAAAGTATTAAAGTAAAAGTATCGAAAAATCAATAGTTTACGAGATATTTTATACTTTATTCTGGTACATATTGATATAAAATGTTAAATAACTCGTGATTGATATTTTTTTGATAATCGTACTTTAATACTTTTATGAACTGAATAATGAGATAATTCAATTAATGTAAAGAAAACACATAGTTGCTTTAAAAAAATATGGTTGCAAAGTGGATAATTTTTAAATAAGTCACTATGTATTTTCTATCTATATAAAATGTATATATATAATATATATATATATAATATAGATTTTTCATTAATATAATAAGTGTAATTTAAATTTTAAGTAAAAATATGTATTTAAAGATGTTAAAAAATCCTAATAATGTCTTGAATAATAGAAACTGTTAATAAAACTTTTTGAGTTGACTTGTAAAAAATGCTCATTATAAAATTTCATATTTAATGAGTTACCTTGTATATTCCAACAATATAATGTTACTTCTTCAGATGCTCACGCGACTGGAATGTAAATAAAGAATTTATTTCTATAAAATTATTTCCGTTATCCGCTGACAACAAAATTAATGAAATAGAAGGAGTATATTACATGAGATACATAATAACATCAAGAATTTATTTCTGATATTAATTATATATTTGGTTTTCTTTGATAAAATTTAATCGAAAACTTTTTGTTATTAAATTGCAATTATACTACTATAGACATAAAAAAAGAAAGAAAGAAATAAAAGAACGGGGAAAAGATTGAAACAAGGAGAATGGGCGAAAAGGAGAAAAGGAAGATAAGATAAGAAGAGAAGAAATTAGGAAAAAAATCATAAAAATATTGCTGTATATAATGTAAAAAATACAAAAATGTAAAAATATTATTTTATTCCTCAGATATAATACAGTTATGATACATAGGATTCCCTGTAATCGCGCACGCACACGGCAAACGAAGTAGAGTGAACTTTCATCTTACAATCGAGCAATCTTCCACCTGTTTTCAACAGACCTAGGTCGTTCGCCTGTACTGCAAACCCCGAGAAAATTGAAAAATGGCCACCGATGAAACAGTACTGATTTATCTTACGGCGATGCGCACGAATCTCCGTCTTTGGCTCACAGTTATTTCATTTCTGAGCCTCCCTTTTCAATGCAATTTTTATCGCTAGAGCATATAAAAAATAGTAGCCTTTTCTTAATTACAATTTTTTTAATTAGAAATTATAAAGAATATCCTATTAAAAAGAATTAAAGTTTTTAAACGGAGACACTTTATTAATTATTGTAAAAAATATATGATAACCATGTAAAAAAAAGTTGTCTTATCGGGTTGTCTTACCAGGACGCAATAACGCATGAAAAAGAAATTTAAACATTCTGTCGTTGTTCATACTATTGATGACATTAAGTTATAATCGGTGTCTAAGTAAAATAAAAAATTCTTGATAGTGATATCAAAAATCAACGCTAAGGAGTTTTCAAACGAGTTTTTGACGACGACCTGCGCGCGCATATCTCATCCACAAGGAGCGCGAATCTACAGATCGTGTCACAGAAGGACGACCAAGTCGAGCGATGGAGAATGAGAAAGAAATGGGCGGCAGGATAAGCGATCATACTTCGTTCTTTTTTCGATACCGATGCGGCTTTCCATCGTCGTGTCGTTCGAGGTTCATATCAAAGCGCGCGACGATAGCATGTCAAGTCGTTCCGCACCAGGAAAATCTCGTTTTATTCAATCCGATGGCAAGCGCCGACTGAGAAAAGCTGCGCATTTCTCGCAAATAGGATCGTTCTCAAAGCTAGGCGCGGCTGTAATAAGTATTCTCTGTACTGATAGATCTTTACTACTTCGATATAGTTTTAATCAGGGTTGGTAAAGACTAATGTTTTTTTTTAAGAATAAAACATATTATGTTTCTTCTTGAATATGTTTTTAATGCTTCAAATATGCTTTGAACAGT
>NW_017296059.1:7213633-7231185 GCF_001594075.2 Trachymyrmex cornetzi
TTATATATATATATATATAATGCATAATTTTACTTTTTATTTTATAAATATAAATATCAAATATCTTTATAATATTTAAGAATAATAGAATATCGGAGGACATAGCTTTTTAGTACAAAAATAATCAGATGAACTGTATTTACTTGTATGGCACAGTGAGTGCATTGCACTTCCGGTAAGGTTTGTCAAGAACCAAGTTGTTGGAAACTTACGGGGCCCCCGTGGGCGATTCTATGATTTTGAACTGCTGTGGCAGAGAATGTCTCGGGGCTCTGATACCGTAATTGCTGTAGCTTCCATTTCTGTAATCTTGTTCGTTCCTCTTTCACGCATCGCCATTTGTCGTTTACAACCAAGTTGCCAATTTTGAATGAAAAAAATTAACGCAATTATTAATTAATTCCACTATCAGAAAGCCTCACTACAGATCGATTTTTATATATAAAAATGGAAAATATAAATTACAGTTTTTTACATATCATTTTTTACAATAAATATAATATTCTTGTTTATATATCAAGATACATAATGATAACAAATACTAAAAGTTTAATCGTTTCATTCCTTTCTTGGTGTTTTTCATGGGTGCAATGAAAGAGATGGCAAATATGACTTTGTGAGCACCGAGTTTTGTGCTTTTGCGTTAAATTCTACGCTATCTAATTATGTCCGGCTCGTCGCATCGCTTTCTACTAAGTCGAGTCAGGAGTTTCTCGTATTTATTATGCGATTATACGAAGCAAAATAATTGAAGCGCCGTGAGTAATAACACTGTTTTAGTCGTCACGTCATATTACATTTGCAATTTGTTAAATTTTAGTAGTTAAAATTTTCAATAGAGAATGATATACCTGAACTAATATTTTTGTTATACGTATACTATTCGTAGTTTTATTACATTTTTCAATATAGTAATTGCTCAAGTAATGTTTATGTTAGAACTTACATTATTGAACAATTCTAACGTCATCAGAAATGAGAGAATTTAATTTGCAACTCCACGTGTTTTATTTCAATATGATCATTCAGTATGGAGATATTAATTTCTATATATATCATTATTTTTTATATATGATTTTTATGATTCTAAAATGTACTGACAGTACTGAAAATCTATTGTTCATTTATGCTATAAATTTTCAATACTATTTGAAACACATTTTTCGCAAAAGTATACATTAATAAAGAGGTCGCCACATGATTGAAGCATAATTACCCAGTAGTACCGATGATCAAGTAATTTAACAAAAAAAATGTAGGTAATGTGCAGATTTCTACATATTACTAAACTACTGACTTCTTGATTAAATTTGTCCTGTTAGATTTTACGCTAAAAATGTTTGTAAGCGCAATTATCTTTGTTCGACTAAACGCTTCGAAGAGCTATCGTAAAACGTAGACGTACGTTTTATAATTTTCTAGCAAATATTTCACCATTTTTCTCTTACATTCATTTTTTTAAAAGAAAATAGTGCAGAAAAAAAGTATAAATATCTGTACCTAATTGTAAGACAAACACAACATTGTTAATTCAGATATTAGTAAACGAAGAACAAAAAGAGAAATATTTAAGAACAAGCAATATTTCTAAATATAGGTAAAATGCCTTAATAATTCTCTGCGGTAGTCAGTGCGTAAATAATATATTTATAAGGCGATAAAATACAATACAATTCGCAAACAATTGGAATACTTACGAAATTGGAGTACTTACGGAATTTAACTGCAATGTTTCGACTATAGGATTTGAGTCAAGTACAAACTACTTAAGAAATATTTTATTTAAAATATAAATATATTGTAATTATGAACAATAAAACAAGTATGGTTGTATACGAGTTTTGAAAACGAAATGTGAATACGCGTATATACATTCTAAATATTAAAATTATTATCTTTATCACAGACTGCATCGACAGCGTTCCCAGGTATAATCCCTTTTATAATAATATTTTGCAACAAGTCTGTAAAAAAAGTCAAAGTTCAAACGCAAATGATATTAAAAATCAAAGTTAATTAGTTGTAAATTAGAAAAGTGGTAATTGATAAAAGTAGCAAAAGTCTTATACATTGATATACTGATTAAAATAAATAAAGCAATGAGAATAGTCGCATTATACAACTGAAATACATACATATATGCCAAAATATATGTGGTAAGATAGAAATACTTAGATGAAAGGGGCGTAGGAAGAAGGATAAAATCAGTTGCGGGAATAAGAGAGGCATGGAGCGAAAGGGAGGTTCGTTTTGGAGCGACGCCCTTGTACGCTTCATCAATCTTCGCTTTGCACGAGAGGACTAACGACGTTGCGAGATAAACGGAGTGACTAGGCAGCGAGGAATCTTGGTATTCCGTTAGGAACTCCCTTATCAGTGGACGGAGTTTGTGAGGGTAAAAGTACGGTATGCAGGGGTAGGAAAAGAATTTCAGCCAAAGCGCAAAAGAATCGCAGTTACATTTATTCTTTCAGTTCTGGATATCTTTTTGTAAAGCGATTTATTTTCAACGTTTAAGATCAGACTTTCTTTTAATGAAAACATTTTGTTTAACTGCGGTAATTTATTTTTCATATTAACTTTTAAGTATTCATGATACATGTAATTCGTCATCACGTTAATTGTACACCGTCGAATTATTACGTTAGTAAATAGAAAATATCATTGCTCCTAATAGGAGATCGCAGAAAAAATTTAAAAAATGTATCGCGGAAAGGTGAGAGAATATGCTATGAATCGTTATTTCCTTAGTTATCTGCTTCGTAACTGAATGCCAACACTATATAATGTGAAGTAAATATCGTACATCCAAAAATATAGCTGCGCAAAGAGGAAAGAAAGCGAAGTAAATATGGCGGGTTGTACTTGCAAGCAACTGTGGACATTGTGCCAGGTGGTGGAAAGGTAGATATTGCTATTCCACAAATGCCAGCCACGCCTTTCTTTTTCTCTCCCTGTCGTGCACGTAGACGCACAGGCGCAGCCTTTTAAAGGGCCAGTGAAGTATTCTTTAGAGAGAACAAGAGGATACCTAGAGTACTACGAATATCGATGGATTTTTCTTAAAGAGCATACGTATATCTTTTCTAACTTCTTCTCGGAAAACTTATATAACCTTCAAATTTATTTATATCATTTTTTTGCATTACATTTAAATTAACAAAAAAAAAATACGAATAATTTATTATACACTATCCATTAATTTAGATTACATTTACAATTGTTGTGCGCTTTTACAAAATGCATTATTCGGAACGCTCCTACAAATGTATATTACAGCATAGCGAGAGTGTACAAACCAATCTTTGAAATTAATAATTTGATCAAGTAAAATAATTTACTTGGAAACACAATATTTTAACAATTACAATTATGGGGTATTTCTATGTAATATATAATTTGTTTTGATATTATATTGTATCATTTGTTAGTCACGTATAATTATTACAACAATTAACAATAGAATTGATGTGGACATTAATAGATATTTAACAAAACTTGGACATAAATGTCTAAACATCATCTGTAAATATATCAGAATGATCTTACGTGAAGTGCGGGATGGAACACGATGCGGCAAGATAGCTAATGCTCGCTGTAGCAAGCACAAATATTCCATTGTTTACAGTAGAAGCGAAACTTCGGTGGGCCACATTTCCCGCGCGCCTACGCCCATGAGACACAACAAACAAACACAAAAGAGCACATTGCGTTTCTACATGTGAGACAGCCTGGAGGTTGGAAAAGGAAGAAAGAGGGACGTGACGGAGGATAGCACAGGAATATCTTTGTCGAGTTGCTGTCGCGGCAGGCAGCCTTTAATATATTTGACAAAGTTTGGGCTTTTTCGAAAGTGTGGATGCGAAGCTCATAAATCCTCGCCTCTAAAACTATGCGCGAACCGAGGATAAGTCTTCGTTTCCAAAACTTTTTCTCCGTGCGGTATATCACGATCACGTCGGGTACATTTTTACGATCCCTCGTGCTTATTAGCTATTGTTTTATTTTGCAATCCATTTTCTTTTATTAAATAATATAAAATGGGGCTATGAACCACTCAGGATGTTATGCGAGTAAAACTTTTTTATAAACAAAGAGTTAAACAAATTATTTAAATGAAATGAAAAAAAAGGAACGTCTGTATTCCTGTTAGAGATTGACTAGTGTTAATTGTTAATATTTTATTATATTAAACTATATAGATGACAAGTTCAACTTAAATAAATAGGCAATTAAATTTTGAGTTAAATACTAAATTCACGGGGTAAAACTGAAACAGGGCAGAAACAGTTCACACTTTATATGCTGTCATATATGCATCGAGATAATTTAACTATATATGAAAAGTTTTAATTGATAACCGAGACTGTTGAAAATGGAAAACAAAATGATGCTTTTTGAGGAATATCCTATTCCCATTGCGTATATAAATGATTAAATTAGAACTATAAACTAGGAAAAGTTTTCGGTATTTTGAAGATGTATCTCTCTACGTATATATATATATATATATTTTATTTGATACTTATATCTTCGAATTTTAAAGTTAGTGGCACTCTCTGGTAGATGGCACCAGTATCTACTTTGTTTGCGTTTAGTAACGCTAGGTGACGTCCCTGTACACTTTGAGACTCAATATGAACTGATATGACCTACCAGTATTTTTTATACATATAATATATTTTTATATATTTTAAGTTAAATTTACTTTGATAATTATATCATTAATTATATTGTTTATAAAACAATATAATTATTATGTCGTTAATTATATCGTTCATAAAATTACCTCGTCTGTCTTTATTTAAATCTTAGGTCTTTGAATATTTTTATTTATACATCTGTTACAGTTAATACACTCATGAACTTTGTATGTTTCATTATACGTATATACAAAGAGAATTACTGTTTCTTTGAAATATGTCTACAATTTTTTATCAAAATTTGAACGCATGTCATCTAATGTGTCCTGTGCCAAAATTAAAAATTATTATAATATCAAAGCAATTGATTTCGTGAAATTTATCTTGGAAAACGAGACCGCCATCTCGCTTTTCCTTCGACCGGTAAGGTAGATTTTGCATTTGTACCCGCGCGCGTCGTCAATTTCAACATTACATCCTGTTGCATTACGCTGGTGAGGAATAACGTCGTGCTCGCAATTCGCCCCTGGGCACAATCAATGCAATGCAGCATAGGTGGCTTGTAAATACCACGTTTGGTAGAGCGAGTGAGGATTGTTAGGATGGAACGAGGTACATTTGTTCATTGACCAGGACGAAAGATCACTTTACTGTTTAATTGTTCCCCATGTTACGAATGTCGACTTGGCTTTTGGCCGCTCATGACCTACATTGTTAAATATTTACATCTCCCTTAAAAATGATCTTAATGTCGCTTAATATTCTATAAATCTATATAATTATCCGATATGTTTACTAACATTGAGACTGTGTAGGATTTTAATGTAAATGATAGGTTAAATAATGATTTCGACAGAGATGATTTTTCAGCTTCTATCCGGAGTGGAAATGTACGCCGGCTATCATTTCCGGATAATCGTACCGATACGTTGTAATTTGTCACTTGGCGCGGCGAATGCGTGGCAAATAAATTGTATCGATTCGATCAACTGTGTGTTTCCGCAGGCGAAATGAATCGCGACGCGTAACAATGACGAGACATACGTATCCGAGGATTTTACCATTGGCGACGTGGACTAACAATACGATGAAGCGCCGCTTTGTAATATGGTTAACGAGTGATGTCATTTCTGTCGCAAAACGCAGGACATAGAACACTGACAAGCACTTCCGCTATATTCGCAACCCGCAATCGTGATCGCATTAACAAGCAACTTTTTGTCCATTCTGTATAGTAGTTTATTTTATTTGAATGTTTTATAATTATGATGGCATATGACAGTTTAAAAACGATATAAAAACTTTTTGAAATATTTATTTTTTAAGACAAATTATCAATTCATACCTTTTACAATTCTGTAGAATGTAAATTGCTAACAAAGGAAGGACGACAGAAATAAAAGCGCGTTTTTTAAAAATGATTTGTTGGAAAAAAAATAGTTTTCTTACTTTTTTTTTTTAACTATTTTTCTTCTTTTTCTGGTTATGTGTATCTTAGTAACACATAACCAGATCACTAAGTGATTAATGGATTCGATGACTTCAAAAATTTTTATATTAGTAATTTAGAAAAAACGAAGAGGTGTTAGAAGTTAGAATTTGGGATTTTTAATATGAGCATGTGGAGTTTTTACAACAAATCATATTTCGGAAGCGCGTTTCCACTTCTGAATCTCCCTTTTTGTAAAATAATTACTTTTTTCCACTTTTACAGATTTGAACATCCTTTTTCAGAATTAAAATATACACATTAATATGTGTCTATGAGGTAGAATTTATCCGAGAATGAGAAAAAAAATTTGTTCAATTTCAAAATTTTTTGTCGTTTTCGGAATAAATTCCACCTCATAGATATGTATTAATGTGTATACTTTAATAAAAAAGAATTTTCGAATTCTGTAAAAGAGAAAAAAAAATTGTTATACAAAAATTATAATTTAGTCGAAAATACAGATCACTTTAATTTTGGAAATCATTTTTGTTAGGCCTTTGATCACAATTTCGCAAGCTCAGGATTGTTTGTGCATGTCATATGTTTTCGAGGAAGGTATAATCATTTGGTACGTACGACCTATAGAATTTTTCTACTAAGGGAATTATAACCTGAGATGACAGCTGAAAGAGCTAAAGTAAAGTGAATTTTAAATTTTTTCCCTGATTTTCACGTCAAATTTAATGTGGCCGGTGTTTTTTTTTTTTGTGTGTGTGCATACTTTTATTGTATAAAAGGATTTAATGATCTAAAGCCAATTCGGAGACATCGACAATCTGCAATTGTCGGTAATTCCTGTTGGTTTAGGATCCTCTTAATAAAGAAGTTATGCCACATTTGATGTTAAAATATTAAAATTTAACATACATACGCTTTTCTTTTAACAAGAAAGCCCCTTGCGACCGGGTTTTATTTTGAAAATATCGTGAGATATTTGTAGTTATTAACACGTGCGATCATTAATTACACAAAGCGATTTAGTTTGTTCCATTAAACGCTCAATCGGTCAACCGTAAATGTTAGGTAGACTTCTCAACACACGTCGAGGCAATAAACAGTAAAAAGTTTCGTCAGAATTGACCATGTCTCTTTGATGACATTTTTCAAATAAATTACTCGTAACATTCCTCCGTTTGCACTGCCATTGAAAAAGGATGAGGCAAGCTGTTATAACTGCGTACATATATATGCGTGTACGCACACATGTGCGGGTGTATGAAATTTGTCAAATATTCGGTACATTGCTCTAGTATCAATAAAAAAATCCATCACATTTTTAGCTCTTTTTTATTGTCAATTTAAATATAGATATCAAAGTCAATTTTAGATATTCTAATGATCTACCTTTGTCTGCATCATATAAAGAATATACACACACACACACACACACACATATTTGATATATTTTTTTAAAGATGACTCCAATTTTAACAAAAGAAATACTTACCACTCAGATGCTTATCAACAGTATGCATATCCAAAATCGGAACATCAAATAGCTTATGTCCTATATTTATGGACATATGTTCTATCCAGAAAATATTTCATTAAGCAACTCCGATAAAAATATTCGTAATCATTTCCGCTTTTTACATGTGTAAATTTAAATAAACATGTATACGAAATGATTGTCGATTGCATATATATGGAAAAAAAAGAAATAACTTCTAACACACAAGACAATTACACGAATCAAGCTACATCACCTATTAATTCTCTGACGAACTTATTATGCTTCGTTGTTATAATTTCTTTTTCGCGTCTCGGGAGATTATAATGACGTCGTTTGAGCGTACAACCGGTTTAATTACTTTTTCGAATCGCGGGAGAAAACGCGGCATTTCTCCGTGCTTTGAGTGAAAAATGCCAGAATACGATTGTGAACTTCTTTCTTGCGTAATGAGATTTTTCAGTTCCGTTTTTTCCCTCGTACACAATATTCTTCTTTAACTACATATTTTCTTCGATATTGAAAAGAAGTCAAACTATGTGACAATTATATTATACGTAATCGGACATAAAATTGATCAATATCTCGTTTTCTGATATTATATATATATATATATATATATAATTTAATTGATATTTAGAATAAAATCATCAATTAGCAATTTGTAAAAGCAAGGAATTTTTAGAATGGTCTATTTTTTGTGACATATAAAATATAATCGATAGTCATATCTTGGATTAATCATGAGACGCAGTCAAATAATCTGAATCGCTACAATTCAATCTACATAGAAACATGTAATCGATAAGCGAAACAATGAATTCCATCAACGGAATATGTACTTTACCCTTTTTCCTGTGATAACGCTCTCTTTCGTCCTTTTCCATTTAAACAATCAATTCCTTTTCTCGAACATCTCTTTTCTTTATCAAAGAATCAATATTTTTGAATCCGACAAAACTCAATTTCTTTCTAAGTTTAAAGTTACTTTTATGCTATTAATCCTTTAATTATTCTTCAATTATCATTAGACGATTTTATATTATCTCATGTTGATTTTCTTTTATTCTGCTTTTATACATATTGTATATGAATCATCAAACGCTTTTTGTATTTATATAAATGCATTTTATAGTTATCTTATTAGCAAAGATTTTCGTATCCCAAGAAGAAATAAATTTAAAAAATTGTTTAATTCTTTTTTTAAAAGTTAGATATTTAGAGATTTACAAAATATTGCTTGAATAAAATAGCAATTCTTTGGTCGCGGAAGAAAAACAATTTAAAATGCCATATATCACACAGCATTTTCTTTTAAATTCAAAAGCGCTTGTCGTAACAAAGTAAAATTGAATAAACAGTACTATTTAAAATAGAATATTAGCCTACATAGAGACGACTTGTATGTACACCATTTAAAACATCCCTTCCTTTACGAAACTTGAAGCAAACCGAGGGAAACTTTCCATACGGTTCTTGACAACCACAGACTTCTAGTCCCCTAACTAACTACTAATTTTAGACCAAGTCGAAGACAAGCACAGCCATTCTTGTACTTGGGACACTTTTGTAGAGGACCTGGCATTCGTTGATAAGAACGCTGTCTATTCAGACTCCTAAATTTACTTGAGTACTTAGTGCTCGTTATTCTTGCAAACGAATTTTTTTTCTTTGTTATACATCGCCTTATTCCATAGAAAATACCTCAAATTCGTTTCTTTTATTATTTTTAGTGAGAAAGTATTTTTCTTACCTTTATTTGTTAACATTTTTTCAAAATTAGGTTTAGTGTATTTTTAACGTTCGTATTTTTGTAGTACTTTTATTTTCCAATGTAATACTATATTTAAATTATTTTTATCTTCAATATATATTTACAAAATTTATGAAATATTGAAAGATTGATCCATCATCTACTCATAACTTAATTCTTTTCAGATTTTAAATTTTCGGATTTTGTGTGCTAAAAATTAATCGGTTAATCACATTGCAAACTAATCTCCTAGTGCACGTCGTTTTCAAAGCTGAAACAGATTGGTAAATAAATTCAAGCTCAACAAAGCCGCCATAATTACAATGGCCAAATCCTATTAGCACGAATCGTTCTATGACGTGAAGTTAATCATGAATGTTTATGATGCAAATTAAAAATTAGAATAGAAATGCCTGTATGTGTTCTATGTGAATGTGATTCAACCATGCGACTGTTTTTCAATGAAATGCATCAGACAAATTTAATCAACAACATAACAAATTCCAAATTTGAAATTAAAAGTAAATTACTATAAATCAAGTAACAGTCTATTATTATTGCTATTTTACAAATTTATATATTTAAAATAATAATCCTGTTATTAAAAAAAAAAAGTGAAACTAATTCATTAACAATGTCACACATAAAGTAATTATAATCTGCAAATTGGCATGATTACTTGATAGTCATTCTTTTCGAAGAAATCAAATTGATACGTAAGAAGTATGTTGCAAAGGCCGAGGATCAATAAATTCCCGACCATCGAAAAGCCGCATTCTCAAATCATTATAAGACTTTTATGAAGGTTGGGTCAAATCTACAGAGTCAGCTAAATCCGGACAAAACAAACAATGTATTTAACAAAATTTATTGGTCAAACATTTATTGGTCAAACGTACAAAAAATTACATAAAAATCTTTTTTCGTGTCATTTGTAGAATCGTTATAGATAAACATTACTCAATGTAACCACCGTCTGCCGCAATTACTGTCTCGATCCTAGGCCTGAAGCGATTGCATGTTCTCTGCAACGCCGGCTTGTCCATATTGAAGAATGCTGCTTCAATAGCGGTCTGGAGATGCTACATTAGGATGTTTTGACTTGTTAGTGACCTTTTCAATCACGCTCCACACGTAATATACACGTATTAACGGGCGGACACGACCGACCAGTCGACAGGAGCGAGCAATTATCGCGATGGGGACAGCGACACGGATTGAAATTATAGCATGAACAGAGACTGCAATATTTTATTTCCTTTTACATGGAAACTCAAAAGGGAGAAAGAAAGGAATACAAAAAATCAAATAAAAATAAATGAATAATAAAAAGAAACAAAATATTGAAATGAATTGCTGAAAGAAAAAGCGAGGGAGAAGAATAGAAGTATGCCGACTTATTACTGAGATGCTCATCGGTGGGAGTCCTCCGGCAAGAATGTGCGCGGTTTCTTCAGCACTGACTCTAAATCTTTAAGGCCCAGTTTCACAACTCACGGTTAACTCTTAACCAAGGTTAACTTATTTCTCATCTTTTTCCAATTCTAGAATTGAAAAGAGATAATGAA
Organism: Trachymyrmex cornetzi; assembly: GCF_001594075.2. Lineage (NCBI taxonomy): Eukaryota > Metazoa > Arthropoda > Insecta > Hymenoptera > Formicidae > Trachymyrmex > Trachymyrmex cornetzi. The sequence continues at coordinate 7,224,540 of NW_017296059.1, forward strand.
CAAGTTGAACCTCGGTTAAGAGTTAACCGTCAGTTGTGAAACTGGGCCTAAGTCTCGCTGGCCAAGTATGCGAGATCGATGGACTTTCTTCCGCGCTGCTTCTAAACTCTGAGTTTTAAAGTGTTGGCCAGTTAAGAAAATAAGGAGCCTTGGATCGTTACGTCCGTTCTCAGAGAGAAATTAGAAAAAAAGTTGAGAATAATCAAATTAACTACTGAGGAAAGATTGGAGAATTCTGTTGCGAGGGCCGCGGAACCGCGGTTTATATACCGATTTTCCCTTGGTTGATAGGGTTCTAATTAAGTGGTGGGACACTTTTCTGGCTTCTGGATTGGTCAAGATTTGGGATACATTGTAGGGGAGGAAAGGAGTCTGTTTTATATCAACAAGTGTCAGTCTTAATTTTACGATGCTTTCTTCTTAAATTATGGGGAAATGCACGTGCACCGAGTAAGACGAGCGCACGTGCAGCGTCAGCACGGGGCTGTCAAACACCTTCCCTGGACGTCGCGTGTCGCTTCTGTATTTTATGGTCGCGGACACCGTGAGAATCGTCCGTGACTTCACTGTTAGGAAAATGTTTAAGCGCCAATCTCGCATTTTCACTGACATTAATCGCCTTCTTAATAGCGGTGTCCAAGGAGGGTGTCATCGACGCTGCATTAGTTTCCCGCGTCCACCGATTCTTACTTTATTTTAGCTGACGTTAATGGGGAGATACTGGAGTCTTTGCTTTTTTTTAATTTTTCGTGAGAAAGATTTTGATTACTTTTTAACTATTTTATATGTTGACAACTTCAGGTCTCCGTGAGAAAGAAAAAAAAAGAGTTGCGAGAGTCCGCTGATAACTGAAATACATTAAATAAGGAATTGCACAACTTGTGATTAGTTTAACCAAATTATAAATAAAACAATAGTCAAGCTTATGGCTAATCTTAAACAAATACATTTTCTGATATTCCTTTTTTTCTATACATTTTTACTTCGTAACATTAAATCAACTAGAGTTGCTAAAATAAAAGAAGATCGCAGATCTTTCCATCTACATACTCTTTTCGTTCTGAACTTGTGCCGGAATAATCATCCTGTTCGCTTGATTCGGGACTCAGCCATAGCTTCATATTTGAAGCTTCCCACGTACTGATGTACGGCCTTTGCGATATTTGACAACCATCCACATCCGTTAATATGTATCAGTTATTTTTTAACTGTTTAATTACGCGATATGGCCCTCAATAGGCTGGTGCCAACTTTCCTCCCGAGTGATCAAAGTTTTTTACTACGGCTAAATCGACCTTCGCATATTCGTGCGCAGACTTTCGTTTGCTGTTAACGTATCGCTCACTAACTACTTGCGTTTTCTCAATATTTTCCGCCGCTTTCTCTCTCATCTCAGCTAGATCTCTACTCTCCGTTTCATCCTGATTCAATACATACTCTTTTAATGCATCGATAACTTGACCTCGCTGCGTGACACCATATAACAATTCGCTCGGCATTCTTCCGGTTGTTCGATTCACAGTATTGTTTACCGCAAATTCGATCTCGTGTAAAGATTTGTACCAATCCTTACCCGTATATAATTTTCCTAAAATGGGAGCTAAAACGTGATTATATCGCTTCACCTACCCGTTGACTTGGGGAGAGCCAGTAGCTATTTTTACATATTTAATGTTCATGTCAAACATAAAGTCGTCGAATTTTTTGTAGGTAAAACTTGTAACTCTATCAGAGACTAAAGTCTTTGGCCGACTATAAATTCGGAAATAATCCTTAAGGTACCCTATTTCGCGTGTTGTCGTTGATTTGACCTCATACAGTCTTACGTGTTTTGTAAACGCGTCTACAATGACAAATATGTGTCTCTTTACGGTATCCGTACGTGTTACAGGGTCAAAATGGTCTACGTGAATTACTTCGAATGGCATCTTCCCTTTAGAGACGCAGTGAATAAATCCTTCAGTCTTACCCGAAAATTTTGAAAAAGAAATGCACTTGATGTAATTTCGTATATGAGTATGAACTTTCTCCTTCATTTTTGGAAACTAATAACTTTCCTGTAGTACTGCATACGTTTTATCTACGCCAAAGTACCCGAACTCATTGTGATATTTATACATTAATTCCTGTTCCATTGCATTAGGTACATAGAACAAGAGCTTCTCTCCCTTCTTTCGATATACAAGGCCGTTACTCATTTCAAATAGACCATCTTATCCCTTTTTAAGTCGTGATTTTAATTCTAAAATTTTAGCGTCCTGCATTTGACATACCGACAAATTGAACTCAAACCATTTTCTTCAATGACTAAGATATTGTGCACCCTGCTTAAGGCGTCACATGCGACATTTTCTTGCCGGGCCTATGTTCAGTGCTGTAATCGAAATTCTGAAGTTCCAAAGCCTACCTTGCAATTCGTGGATTAATATTTTGTTTATTTAGTGTCACGAGCGCGTTGCAGTCAGTAACGATTTTAAACGGTGTTCCTTGCAAGTAGGTAAAACGGAAACGTCTCAGCGCGTAGATGATCGCCAAAGTTTCTAGCTCATAACTATGATACCGAGCTTCTAGTTCCTACCGTCGTCCTTTTCGAGAAATAGAAAATCGGATGATAACGATTGTCCGCTTTCCACTGTAGCAAGACCACGCCAAAACCTTGACGTGAGTTCGCATCATAATGCAGTTCCATTGGGTGGTAGGGATGATATATTAATAAAATTGGAACCTCAGTTAATGCTTTTCTCAATGTTTCGAAAGCGTTAATTTGTTGTGGACCAAATTTAAATGTTACCCCTTTTCTTAATAATGCATACAAAGGACCGGCAATTGTAGCAAAATTCTCAACGAATTTCCTAAAATATGAGCTCAGACCGAAAAAACTTTGTACGTCGCGCACGCTCTTCGGGATGGGAAAATTTTTTACTGTGTTAATTCCGCAATCGCTTGGGCGTACGCCTTCCTTTGAAATACATACCCCAGGAGCTCTATTTCCTCGTAAACGAATCGGCATTTATCTAATCGCAATTCAAGACAGTTTTGTGTTAGAAGATCAAACATCTGGCTAAACACCTTAAAATGTTTTTCTAAAGTATCTGTCGCTCAAAAAGTCGTCCATGTAGGCTACAACATTTCTGTTTTGTATTGGACCATTCAGAATTTCGTTTACGTAACGCTGAAATTGTGCAGGAGCATTTTTTAATCCAAATGGCATTTTAAGATATTCATACTGGCCAATGGAGTTACAAACACAGTATACTTAATGCTATCTTCGGCAACATTTATGTGATAGAATCCGTCTTTAAGATCGAGTAGTGTAAAATATCGCTTGCCTTGCAACGCGTCGATTTGATCCTCTATAACAGGAAGTGGAAAATTATCCTTAGCAGTGATCTTATTTAGATTTCTATAATCGATACATAAACGGGTTGCCCCATTTTTTTTTTAACCAGCACTATTCTCGACGCGTACTCGGAATTTCCTGGTCGTATATTATTTCGCGCCAATAGATCGTCTAGAATCTCTCGCAATCGATTCTTTTCTTCGTACGATAACCTTCCCGACGTAAAATGAAACGGTTGTTTATCTTTGACGTGTAGCTTTATTTCAGTCTTGACTTTTGGCTCAACCGGCCTTTTCGCGTGTAAATACTTCACACAAAAGGTTCTAAAAACAAATTTCGCGTCTTACTCGACATTCCAGGATTTGCATCTAACTTATCTAACTTGTCTCTCTCCGATTCGCTTGTGGCAATATTTAGTATTTCCGGCGGCTCTGTTTTGCATTCGCTTTCTCGCTTACTTAACATTAGTCCTAAGATTTCGATCTTTTCCTAATATCACATCGCACTTAAATGCGTGATCGGGTACGACTTAAAACAATATCGTGTTCGCGCTTATTTCCTTTCCGGTAACTTCCGCTTCAATCTTCTCTAATATTTCTAGCACTGATCCGTCGATCCCTTCGTAATACTCGTCTTCGATGTTCGCGATTTAATCTGACGGAATAAATTCGACTTTACCAAGCTAATAAGACTCGCGGTATCCATTTGTGCCACACATTTTCGATTGTATTTAAATCCGTTTTTACTTGTCTGCGATTCGATGGACCTGAGGAATTCGTTGTCGCTTTGACTTCCTTCAACGTTGGAGATCTGTTCCGGTCGTTCTGCTCGTACTGGCGTTTTCGGCAGCGTTGTCATTTTCTTTTTACATGGGCAGTCTCGTAGCAGGTGGTCAGTCGCTCGTAGCGCTCTCTTTTCGGTTTGTCGCAATTCTTCGCTATGTGCTCGGTTTGGTTGCAATTGTAACATTTAGCTTCCACGTTGCCTTGTGTCCTTCCGGTTTTGTCGCTTCCTGCGACGATGTTTGCGGCTTTGTCTTGCGCCTAAAATTTGCTTTCCCCGCGTTGGTATTGTTACTATCTCGTGCATAGTTTCTGTTTGCCGCTCGAATCATGATTTTTTCGAACGTACTTAATAATTCTTTATTCGTCTTGAAGCCTTGAATACGCGTCTGATTCCGCGCAATTTCATCAAGGATGCCATCAATAATGTAGTCCACTAATTCGTCCTCGTTGACGGGCACTTTGTTCGCGAGGATCGCCTTATTATAAAAGTAATCACTGAAAGTCTCATCGTTATGCTAGGTTCTCTTCTCAAATCGCCGTCGCAGATCGACTTTTGCCGGGCGATGATCGAACATGGTCCTCATCCTTTCGAGCAACTCATCCACCGAAACTTTCAGATGTTCCGACCGCGAATGAAACCATTGCAGGGCTTTTTGCTTTAGCCGTATTCCGATAACAATGCGTGTAGTCCCGTCGTCTAACTAATATGTAACTCGGATCAATTCAAACTGCTTACGCCACATGAGAAACGTACCTTCTGAGCCCGTGAATTCGCTCAACAGCTCGCCAACGACCTTAGGCTGCGGCCGCATAGATGCTTGACTGGCGATCGTCACCGGCGAGATCACAATCGTTCTACTGGCTTCGAGCACCCGTTCGCGGCACAGGATTTCAAGCTCTTGCTGCATAAGATCACGTTCTCGTCTTAAAATTTCGAGTTCTCTGTCTCGTGCTGTCCGCTTTGCCTCGTGGTTCTCCCGTCTCGACGAGTTTTGTGGGACGATTCCTCGTCGTATCTCTTCTTCCACCATGGTCGCATTTCGTTCCTCGTTCTGCTGTTACGTCATCACTTCCTCAACTTTTGTCGATGTTTCTTCCATCTTCGAGAGCTTTCCTATCCACTCTTTCTACGAACCTGAGGGGTCATGGTCATAAAGTCTTTTCAACAGTTCGGGTTTGTTGCCCTTGGTAGAGAGGCCCAGATGTTTTAATATGGCCTTTAGTTCTAACACTATAACCTTATCACTCTCCATAACTTTCACCGGTTAATCCGTTACCAATTTCGTAAATTACCTCTCGTAAACGTAAATTACAACGACGTGCACGTAACACTCGGCATACATAAGTTTTGCACTTAACGATGCACTTTAGATTAACAACGATAGGACGTTATAAAAATTGTAAATCTCGCGCGACATTGCAACTAACTATTGCAATGTCGCGCGAGATTTACGATTGCATCCTAGACAAAGGGCACTACGTCCTTTTTTCGGGGTATAAATAGAGGTCCCGCGGAAGCGCAGAGCGTCAGTACCAAAGCAAAACTCAGCCTGTTCGCGTCAGTTCGACCAGTGCCTTTGTTCGTCGCGCATCTCAGTGTTCACTTGGTCCATCTTTGTACTCCTTGTGCTCTTTGAGACCATCCAGTCACCGTTTACTGGACTACCCTCCTGGTGCTCTTGCGCGGACTTCCTTACCATCAATCAAATATCCACCCGAGGTTTTGTGGACCGCTTAGTTGCGCCGCCCCTGACGGCGCGAATTTCATGCCCTGTGGTTGGTTATTTTCAAATGCTCACCGTTTGAAAACTATTGATGCCTTAAGATTTTGCTATTAACATTTTAGATTTACTTTTTCATGAGGAATATGTACGTGCCGGCTCCTTTGCTAACTCTGGAACAACCTGTATAAATTAAGTATATTAAGTATATAAATACGTAAATTATTTAAATAACTAAGATGATGGCCTATACGGTCGAAGCAAATCTTCATGTCTTATAATATTTTTTGCGTAAAGTTTAAAATTTCCAGTTCAAACAAAAATTATGAAATTGTAAGATTATAAAATTCACTTAAAAATATTATTGGACACTAAGATCCGCTTGACCTCGTATAAGTAATTTTATTATGTTAGTTGTTTGAATAATACGATTCATAAATATCCTAAGGTGAAATAAATTAGATTCTGTTATAAATTGTACATATAGGGTAACTTAGGGTATTATGGCCATACGGAAAAGATGGCCATAGGCTGTATTTTCTCCAATAATTACTAAATATTGCATTTTTGTAGTCATTTTCAAAGATAATCAATATTTACAGTTTATGTGGGTATACTATTCGAAACAACAATATTATGAATATAATGTTGTGTTTTTATTTTCGATTACCTGCAAAGTTTTGATTGCAAAGTTTTGTACGCATCCACTAAAAGCTGTTATAATATCGAATAAATTTCAGTTAAGCTGCCGTAATCAACGTTCCATATATAATAAAGGTACATAATTGTAACGTAACTTA
>NW_017296060.1:0-1131 GCF_001594075.2 Trachymyrmex cornetzi
GCTGCTGCTGCTGCTGCTGCTGCTGCTGGACCTTTCGTACAAACGACTAAAGCAGTACTAAACTAAAGATGTGTACAGCTATAACCACAACAAATTGTGAGGGAAGGGATAGTTTTCGTAAGAAAGTAATACTTCTAAAATCGAAGAACGGGCAGGTCGCCTCCTCTTTCCAAGAATTTCAAACATGTCGCAACACGTCTTTCTACGTATTTTCTTTGTCATGAGTTTATATATATGTTTATATACGTTCATACACACGTTCATACGTTTATACATACATACATACATACATACATACATACATACATACATACGTTTATACATACATTTATACATACGTTTATATATACGTTCATACATACATACGTTTATACGTATGTTCATATATACGTTTATACATATGTTCATACATACATTTATACATACGCTCATGTATTATAAAGGAAGGGAGGGGAAAAGAGAAATTTAAAACGTATTTAAAAAAAAATCTCGTATTTTATTTTAAACTTGATACATTTTTTTTTGACGTTGTGACGACCAGTTATGTATTTTAAACACATCTTGTAACGCACAATTCTTAATATGTTTTCCACATCGCATAGTATTGGTAACATCTAGATTATGTAAAGAATCTATATCTTTGTAATCAGCATCCAAGGTCTCAATGGTCAAGTTGTCGTTATCGAGTACATCAGCCAGCCATTCGCGTTTTTCGCGGCCTTTAACGTATATGAGAGCCTTATTGTCATCATTCTCTTCCACACCAATTACAGCCATTGTAATCAGGCGTTTCACCATGGTGTACGGGATCGTCCCGTCTTCCCATTGCAATCCATAGTGATAAGCACTCAACCAGGAAGCGCAATACTTTTCTGATTTTGTCAAGAAACTCCATGGCATAGGACACGTAAAAATGTAATGAGAGAGAATGGCTCCTTTTCTCAACACCGCCATTTCCTTGACGACAAATTTCTTTCCAACGATAAATCCTTGCAGATCCACAAACGTTGGTATGGTCATGGCGAACGATTTTTCTAGACTGCGATCGATTTCGATGAATCGTATATTTTATAGCGTGTCGGAGAATGCACTTAGGTGATTTTACGCACAACGTTGGTCAACGAATTGTAC
>NW_017296060.1:2377-3000 GCF_001594075.2 Trachymyrmex cornetzi
TCCGATATTTTATATCCCGGCGGTATGCTTGGCGAAAATTCGTATATCGTCTGTGCACCTTTGCCGTTGCTGTATGCACCGGCGGTCACGTTACACTCTACGCGGATAACGTTTACGTTTATTATGTTGATCGACACGTCCGATTCGTGCCATTTTTGCGGTCGCAGTATACGCTTCGACGAGAATCCCAGCAGCGATCCAATGCTGTTGAGCTTGCCAAAGTTTATTCTGTAGGCGCATCTAATCTCGCATCTCATCGTGTTGTAGTTTACGCGGATTGTTATCGGATATTCCGCACGCTCGCCATCATCGTCATCGTCGGTGTTATAGTCGCTGTTATAGTTGTCAACGATTTCAAGCGCGTCGTGGCGTAAATGCAAAATCGCACGTCTCAAAAATTCATTTATGTCTCGTACTTCGTACGAACCTTCGGGAATTGTAATTTCTGCGTCGTCTTTGTCGAAATAAAATTTATTGTTTGATTCGTTTACGTTCGGTATCGTGTGATAAGTCTCAAAAATCATCAGACCGAGTTCGTAATCACCGTCACTCAAATCTATGGCGGGGAAGTAGTTCGCCGCGAGGAGACTGCTCTTCCCGCTCAGTGTAAGTGTCAATGACAT
>NW_017296060.1:10313-10631 GCF_001594075.2 Trachymyrmex cornetzi
GCGCATTCGTTTATCCGTTGGCAATCTACTATGTGTAACTGCAATCTCTCGTTGGAATGAAAATAATGTAAACAGCTGCAAATAAAAAATAAATAATTTTTTTTTTATTTTATTTTTTAAAAAGAATTCGCTTTTATTAATCATATACTTACCGATCGCAAATGTACTTTTGGCCATTATGTTTGTTCAATTGCTTGCTCATGAGCCGAGACAGATTCTTGATCCATGCGAAATGGCCCACATTTTTCGTCTCGCGGATCTCGCAAATATAGTAAATTGACATGTTTCTCCTTTTTGTCGTCGGTAAGTCGTATCGGG
>NW_017296060.1:11116-12113 GCF_001594075.2 Trachymyrmex cornetzi
CGTTAAATATGGTGTTCACTTTTATACAGTTGTGTCTTTCTATTGTATCTTGCACTCGCTCGAGCACTACACTGCTGATGTCTCCTAAAAATTGTCGCGGCTCGATATAGTTCGCGTTAATTACCGCACCGGTTAAAATTCGATTTTGAAACGCCGCATCGATCTCTCGCCAAACAAAAGATCTTTCCTAGACGTTATTGTCACTGTTATTGCTAGTGCTCGCGTAATCCCAAAATGCAGAAATCGTCTTTCTAATTGAGTCTTCGTACCCTCGAGTCGTGCAATTGTAGCGATTAAAGATTGCCTGCATCCAATGGAGAGCCGTGGACGCTTGACACGATTGCATTCTTCAAGCTGGTTAATTAATTCATTGCACTCTTCTATCCACGCGAAACACTCCCTCAAGTTAGCAATTTGGTGGGATTGATTTAACAGATCGCTCTCTGCTTGATTGAAAACTCGATCCATGTTTACAACGATTTACTAACAGTAAAGTAAGACGAGTTCGCTCTCGTAGATTTCAGCGTACTATAATCTGACACATTTCTAGACTGAATTCATTTTCGTCTGCAATTCCCTCTTTTCAGAGTAGAGCATTATGTGCTCATTTTTCAAAGAATGTTTAAAAAAAACGCTCTACCCTCATAAAAGTTTACGAAAATACAATTCTATCGAGTTTCACTTACCTACTAACCTTGAAACATATTACAAAAACATGTTCGAATATCATGTCCCTTCCAAAAAAAAAGAATAAAGGGTTGAGGCTCTTTTATCAAGGAAGACATTGAGTTTTATATCATCGATTTCGATAGCAGCCAGATGCTGGCGCTCAATCGATTAATTATGAAACTTGATCGTATTTAGGTATTTAAAATAATTAATAAATGTTGTATCTAGAAAAATTACATTACGCTATATCTTGATCGAAAAACCGTTGGAGCATATACCGGTGAATACTCTTTGTAAAACTTTTCGTTTTATAACTATCTGTTTTTTT
>NW_017296060.1:12697-13128 GCF_001594075.2 Trachymyrmex cornetzi
GGTGACTAATGATTTTTCTTTGAATTATTGGGAAAGTCTTTTCTAAAAATAGAAATGATTACACATATTTCTATAAGTCATACTGCCACTAGGCGTACACGTGTGATAATTAACAGTTATTTGGTGATATTAATTATTCCGTCGTTAAGAATCGATCTTCGATCGGTCACGCTATTGACTCTCTAATAGACTCTCTGATACCTTAGGGATTGCATGCATGGAACTGCGAGTGATTCGCAATTGAGGAATAAGTTCTCTCCACGAAAGAAAAGAATCGTGGAGTCGTCAGGACGTAACACAATGTTGGCACACAATATTATCTACAATTACAAATGAAAGTAATATTGAAATAAATAAATAAATAAACAAATATATATATATATATACATATATATAATACACACATATATATATACATATCTATATATATA
>NW_017296060.1:14379-14632 GCF_001594075.2 Trachymyrmex cornetzi
GTTGAAAAGTCAAAGTGGTTGCTAGAATATCAAAATGTTTTGCTTTGCTCATCACTTTTAAGTTTTCAACAAAATTATTTTCAGATCTGTATCCAACAAAATTAGTGGCTTCTTTCAGCAAAATCGTTCTTTCCGTGTAACAATTGAGATTTTTTAAATAAAAAAATCTGGAGACACTGCGGTAGCGTTTCGGCGCTAAGCCAAGCGCAGCGACACTGCCGTGGATACTATACGCGAATCTGTCAAGATTTCC
>NW_017296060.1:14916-15945 GCF_001594075.2 Trachymyrmex cornetzi
TCACATCACACATGTATTCTGTGGCTGAGGCTGATCTGTGGCTGATGATTAGGTTAGGAAAACTGTCACATCGATGGCATAGATAGCAGAGGACACGTAAGTAATTTTCTTTATAAATCATGAGCATAAATTACAGACGTTTCGACATCATTATTAAATGTAGGAATAACATATTCTAGATATAGTAAACGTCCCAATGAAATAAAGTAAAGTTGTTTACTATATCTAGAATATAGTTTATACATTTGAAGCAAACACAATAATGATCGAAACATCTGTAATTTATACTTGTGATTTATAATATATGACAGTTATTATTTCGCAAAAAATATTTTGTGTTGGCTCACATTGGTAATTCTTCCTGAATTGATTTCTGTTATAATTTCTCATGGTGAACATCGTCTTAAATTTATAGGCAACGAAAAGGAAGGAGAAAGTTTTTATTAATCCGAAACAAATTGATCGCAGTGACATTGGTGATGATTGTGCTGTAGTGCATCGACGACCTTTTATGATTTATAAGTTATTAATAAATCGAAGGTTTTTTTCTTTCAATATTTAACAAATAAGTTAGGGAAAAATTGTCAATGTGAGCCAACACAAGATGTTCTTTTGTGAAATATCTGTCATATTATAAATCCAGAGTATAAATTACGGACGTTTCGACATTATTATTGTGTTCTCTTTAAATTCCAGATCTAGTAAGCGTCCCAATGAAATAAAGTAAACTTGCTTACTATATCTAGAATATGGTTTATACTTGTAATTTATACTTGTGATTTATAATAACTCTAATGATATGTATCATGTATATAAAAATTTTTCTCTATGGAATTTTGAAATTATATACAAACTTACTTTTTAAAAAAAAAAGGTAAAAAAACGCTAAGCGTTGGTGAAACTGGCCTAAATGGTGCTTCTCGGAAAGAATCACCATTTGGGCCATTTTCACCAACGCCAATTACTTAATCGGCCGTGAATCTGATAACTAATCACGTTTGCTGTTTAGTAGAACTAATGATATGTATC
>NW_017296060.1:17677-19139 GCF_001594075.2 Trachymyrmex cornetzi
CCGATTAAGTAATTGGCGTTGGTGAAAATGGCCCAAATGGTGATTCTTTCCGAGAAGCACCATTTGGGCCAGTTTCACCAACGCTTAGCGCTTTTTTTAACTTTTTTTTTAAAAAGGTAAGTTTGTATATAATTTCAAAATTCCATAGAGAAAAATTTTTATACATATGATACATATCATTAGGGTTATTATAAATCACAAGTATAAATTACAGACGTTTCGACATTATCGTTGTGTTTGCTTCAAATGTATAAACCATATTCCAGATATAGTAAGCAAGTTTACTTTATTTCATTGGGATGCTTACTACATCTAGAATTTAAAGAGGATACAATAATAATGTCGAAACGTCTGTAATTTATACTCTAGATTTATGACAGATATTTCACAAAGGAACATCTTGTGTTGGCTCACATTGACAATTTTTCCTTAACTTATTTGTTAAATATTGAAAGAAAAAAGCCTTCGATTTATTAATACCTTATAAATCATAAAAGGTCGTCAATGAACCACAGCACAATTATCACCAATGTCACTGCGATCAATTTGTTTCGGATTGATTACACGCGACAGTACACATGTCAGAGTTTGTTAATATTTATTTAAGCCGTGATTCCTGTGTGCTTCTCCTCCCTTCGAATCTCCTTACATTACCTGTTATGTATGTGAACGCGCGACGAATGTGTGTGTGTTTTGTCATCTCGCTTCAGCCTCGCTCGGAGAAGCGAAGATTAGAGAAAGGGTGTGGCGCGTGTCCGCCTACCGCTATCACATTTAAAATAGGCTTCTTCACTTCTTCGCATTCGTCTCTTTCCAATATTTTATTACAATTTACTTTTATCGGCCATTCTCAATGTTTTTTACGTTAATTTTCATCCACATTCTTGTACGCGCCCTTCTTATATGTTCAAGTTTGATAATAAATTATTCAAAATGATCCTATATTTCATTATTTAGAAAGATATAAAATTCTAAAACGAATATTATTTTCGGTATTATCGCTTAAAAGAATAAAAATTAATTAATAAAAATTAAGTTAATAGAAAAAGAATTAAAAACACTACAAGGACATGAACTCCATCAGTCTTAAATGTTTATAAAATGTATAAGAAGCGCAGATCTTACAATTAGTCCGCGATCAGCCACACTGCGTATTCTAACAAAATGGTTCTAATACTATAGACGGACAGCTATCTACTGTTCACCTACGCAGTTCTGGCGCACTATAAATAAATATATAATAAAGTTCATATATTTAGATATCAACTTTCATATAAGATTCAATTCTTTTTTTCATTACCGCAGTTTGTTTTCGATTAATCTTTATATTGTATTATATAAATATACTACATGCGATAACAAGCGAAGGAGAGAAATATCTACTTGTTTGAAACCAATTTGGAAACTGTCAGCTGTAAATAAATTTAATTACATTTTATTATACATCTATAGAAATACATCT
>NW_017296060.1:20370-20825 GCF_001594075.2 Trachymyrmex cornetzi
GTCACGTCAATCACGGTGCGACGTCTGCCCAACGTATGTTACCAGACTCTTACTTATTGATGAAGCTCGGGCCAATGTTGGCAGCATGTCGGCAACCGGCGGTCACGTCAATCACGGTGCGACATCTGCCCAACGTATGTTACCAGACTCTTACTTATTGATGAAGCTCGGGCCAATGTTGGCAGCATGTCGGCAACCGGGGGTCACGCCAATCACGGCGCGACCTCGGCCCAACGTACGTTAGCCGACCCTTACTTACTGACGACTCTCGGGCCAACGTTGGTAGTACGTCGATAACAGATTGTCTCACCAATCTCGGCGCGACGTCGCCCCAGGCTGTTATCCGACTCTTATTTCAAGACAACTTCAGGCCACTGTCGGGCCAATTCACCAGTCAAAGGAATTCCTCAAGTCTCCTCAAGTCAATAAGTAAGAGTCGGCTAACCTACGTTGGC
>NW_017296060.1:22109-23398 GCF_001594075.2 Trachymyrmex cornetzi
CCGACAGTCGGAAGTTGTCAGCCGACATTGGCCCGATGTTGGCCCAGTTTTAAAATCGTACATGGGTACATGCGATAACAAGCGAAGGAGAGAAATATCTACTTGTTTGAAACCAATTTGGAAACTGTCAGCTGTAAATAAATTTAATTACATTTTATTATACATCTATAGAAATACATCTATAGAGGAAATACAAAAAATACAACAATTTTAACGATGGATTAGAACGTGTATAAAAAATAATTTTAATAAGAAATAGTATGGAAATGATATATTATAAGATAATTACGAAAATCTCAACTTTTTTATATAACGACTACTTTAAATATTCGGGATGATTTATGTAAAGTATATCACTGCGTTGCAGAGATTGATTATATTGTTCTCTAAATAAACAAAATATTTCGGGTTGAAACTTTGACATTTAAATGTTTAAATTTTTGTTTATAAAAGTTCATTATTACAAGCATATATAATTAACTGACCAGCTTGGCTTAATTATCAACCCTTCCCTGGTATATATAAAAAAATTTTCATGCATGATTATGTATATATATATATGGGACATTCCACGTCAACTGAGACAGAGTGATGCCTAAAATGTGTTACGACCAAAAAAATCGTTTCAGGGCTCAAAATGTTCGTAATCGCATGTACTTTCGAACGTCATGTGGCGCTTTGGGAAAATTCAAAATGGCGGTCAATAGGGGGCCCGTTAACCCCATAAATAATCAAATTTCATGCGGAAAACGACGACCCCCAAAATTTCTCACAACCAAAAAAATCATTTACGGGCTGAATGTTGGTACTCACATGTACTTTCGAAGAGCATATGGCGTTTTCAGAAAATTCAAAATGGCGATTAATAAGGAGCCCATAACCCCATTGATTATCACATTTGTACAGAAAATTCGTGCAGAAAATGGCTATTCTAAAACTCAAAATTTTAATTATGTAAAATTTTGAGTATGTAGAAAGCTCTCTGCATTTACCAGGGTTGAAACTATCTTCAATATCAATGTTCGAAGCCCGCGTTACTTTCTTTTTTTTTATTTTAGTTTTATTAATTTTTTTAATTTTTTAAAATTTTATTATTTTTTTGTTTTTTTTTTATATTTTATTTCTATTATATTATTCATTTGATTATCTAGAATAAGATGATGTAAAACGTACGATTTTGTAACGTTTAATATTGAACAACTGCAAGTGCCTCATTGGCGTTTGAATATCTGAAAACTTTTAACTGATTATTTTTCTGAACAGTAAACGCGTGTCCTAGCTGAATGTTT
>NW_017296060.1:23856-24136 GCF_001594075.2 Trachymyrmex cornetzi
CGCGAGCATCGAACATTGATATTGAAGACAGTCTCAACCCTGGTAAACGCAGAGAGCTTTCTACATACTCAAAATTTTACATTATTAAAATTTTGAGTTTTAGAATAGCCATTTTCTGCACGAAATGTGATAATCAATGGGGTTATGGGCTCCTTATTAACCGTCATTTTGAATTTTCCCAAAGCGCCACATGACGTTCGAAAGTACATGCGATTATGAACATTTTGAGCCCTGAAACGATTTTTTTGGTCGTAACACATTTTGGGCATCGCTCTGTCTC
>NW_017296061.1:0-257 GCF_001594075.2 Trachymyrmex cornetzi
GTCCGGTGAATTAGACAAAGAGGAAACGCGGTGTGGGTCAATTACTCGCTCTTTCTAATACTCCTATTGGCTGCTTTTGTTACCGCCCAGTGGATGTCAGTAATTTAATAGCGTTTTCGGCCCGACCGGGTTTGCACCAACCTGGGTTGGATTAATGGCGTTTTGCGCTCCCCTATTGGTAGAGCGTGTGACATCAACCAATAGGAAAGATTAATCCAACCCAGGTTGGTGCAAACCCGATCGGGCCGAAAACGCTA
>NW_017296061.1:5508-6072 GCF_001594075.2 Trachymyrmex cornetzi
TACCAAATTCTTTGACTAGTAATTACTGGAATTTAAACCTTGACGTCGTCGGTCGGAATAAGTTTATTATATTTATTTATATATTAATTATATTTTTTTACGGTTAGCAACAACAAATTGGAATCTTATCTTTCGAATATATATGAAATCTACATCATTTTAGATGTGAATACTTTTAAAAATATGTGTACCACGAGCTCTCTAAATGTAGGTGTCGTACACAACGGTGTAGTATTTAATATATGTTGGAATATTTAAATTAACGCTATGTTTGAATTTTTTTTGCTCTATTTTGGAGCACTAAAATTCTTGTGTACTTATTATATGTATACGTGCATTGTATTTTTTTTATGAGGTTCCCAGCTTGCCATTAAGCTAGACCCCCATTTTTTTATTGCTGCTAAACGGTTTGAGCACTAAAATTCGGAATAGGATACTAAATTAGCACCAAAATTTTACTTTATTTTCAAAGCATACCTTCGATATTAATCATTCTTGCATGAAACATATAGTTCGAGACCAACGTTATAAATTGTCTTCGTATAATATGTATTTCGAAAATTA
>NW_017296061.1:6940-16276 GCF_001594075.2 Trachymyrmex cornetzi
AAAAAATTATAGTCTTTATTGGAAGCGATTTAAAAATTTTTCATTTTTAACAAAATGGCGGCTTTTCAAATAATTTTCTATGTTTAAAGGTCAATCATTTTAAATATCAAAAATTTAAAAATCGTATCGATAGAGACTACAATTTCTTATACACTTTAAGTTCTTTTTCAATTCTTTGTTTTAGATGAATCAGATCGGAAATATTTCTGGTACTACGAAACGCTACATACCATGCAGAGTATAGGACGAAGGGCTGTAGGGGAAATATTTTTCAAACGTGAAATAAAAAATTG
The DNA here is from genome assembly GCF_001594075.2 of Trachymyrmex cornetzi. Classification (NCBI taxonomy): domain Eukaryota; kingdom Metazoa; phylum Arthropoda; class Insecta; order Hymenoptera; family Formicidae; genus Trachymyrmex; species Trachymyrmex cornetzi. The sequence continues at coordinate 7,234 of NW_017296061.1, forward strand.
TAATTAATAATAAAAAATATGTAATACTATTTACAAGAAATACGATTCTTATAGCGTGTATATTCTTTATTTAAAAAATTATGAGAAATGTATACTTTTTAAAGTCGAAAAATATGCGCTTGTAAGGACAGTTACGTCGCAGATTTTCTGTATAACTTTAATTAAAAAATAATATTGAAAATAGTCTTGGTATTTACGTAAGGTTTTCCTTTATGTTGAAAAGAAAACATTTTATAGATTTCCCATAAGTGAAACTATAGTCAACGTATAATTTGAGGCCACTATAAGTGAAACTTTCGTCAACGTATAGTTTGAAAACATTATAAGTGAACTATAGTCAATGCATAGTTTGGGGTCATTATAAGTGAACTTTAGTCAACGCATAGTTTGAGGACATTATATGTAAACTGTAGTCAATGCATAGTTTGAGGACAGTATAAGTGAATCTACAATCATTGCATAGTACGAGGCCACTATAAGTGAATATACAGTCATTGCATAGTTTGAGGACACTATAAGCTAAAGATAGTCAATGCATAATTTGAGGACATTATAAGTGAATCTACAGTAATTGCATAGTTCAAGGACACTATAAGCAAACTATAGTCAACGCATAATTTGAGGACATTAGTTGCTAGATGGCATCACCGTACAGTCAAAATCATATAAACTTAAAGTCCCAAAGTATGCGTAGGGTGCAAGATAAAAATGTCCCCAAAGTAAACGGAAAACCTATGAAATTTTTGAGACCAGGCCCCAAAGTATCGAAATGTCCCCGAAGTATGCGTTGATCCAAAAAAGTGTCCCCAAAGTATGCGTTGGATATATATATATATATATATATATGTTATGCCCGTTTCGCCTCGACACCCTTTAAGCACTGAAGTTCACGTTCCTCGATGAAGGAAGATCGCATTGTTTGGCGACGAGGAGTCTTGTTTAGAAGAACGAGCTTAAAGAAAGAGAATCGTGAATACAGACGGATGTGTTTCTCTCTGCTGCGAGTATTTTCGCAATTGCTGAAACTTCTGTGTTTTTTTGGTGTACATAGTTGAATATACGTTACTTGTTTCATCTTTTTAAATCGCGTTCTTTATTGCTGCGCGCCTCGAGTGCGGGAACGTCGTCGCAAGATGTGCAGACGTAACATTTTGGGGGCTCGTCCGTACGATCTGGGCGGATGTGTAGTGCTGTGAATCGTGTTGAACAAGTTTGCACCTTTGAGACAATACCATATTCGTTGCGAAAAAGGAGATTCGTTACGGATAATTTTTCGCCAGCTTGTAGTGCGGAAGCTTCTTCCACGGATGCCGCTTTGCGAGCAGTGCTCGAGGAGATGCAACAGATGCGTGTGAAACTGCAGCAGCGTGATGCGGAGATTGTACAGCAGCGGTGGAGACAGGAGGGTTTCGCGACAGCTATGCAACAGCGAGATGCGCGGATCCAGCAGCTCCATGAGAGACTATGTGGGACTTCAACAACGCAGCTAACTCCCTCTAATAGCTTCGCTATACCGAACGGTTCGTTTGCTTGTAACGAGGGCTCAGTTGCCGCGGATGTTGTTGATCGTTCCGCGTCTGTCGCGACCGCTGCGAATTGTGTAAATCCTGTCGCGTTTGGTCAGGTTAATTGCGCTGCGGGTACTGTCAACTGTTTTGCGCCTGCCGCGGGGGCTCTTAACCTTGTCAATTCAGTTATGGGTGTGAAACTTAAATTGGACGTTTTTGATGGTAATGCTCCTTTGTGGGAATTCTTTGCGCAGTTCGAGTTGATTGCTTACGCAAATTGCTGGAAAGAAAGAACGAAAACTGCCGTATTAATGTCGTGTTTGAGGGGAAAAGCGAGCGCAGTGCTTGAAAGCGCTCAGAATTTTGAAAATTTAGTTTATGCGGAATTGAAAGTGAAGTTGGAATTACGTTTTGGGGAAGCTCATGCTTTGTAAAATTACTATACACAATTTACGAATAGGAGGCAAAAATTCGGAGAGACTGTAGCTTCTTTTAGTTCGGATATTGAGAGACTTGTGCGGTTGGCATACCCGGAGTGTACCGATTTGGTGCGCGATAAGATCGCGTGTGCACAATTCGTTTTCACTTTGTCGGACGGCTTTGTGAAGAGGGCTTTACAGTTGGAAGGAATAACTTCACTTAGAATTGCTATTGAAAGAGCAAAAACTGTCAAATTGATACAAGAAAATAGTTTTGGCCGAAAAGAGGGAAGTAATTTTTCTAATAGGAAAAAAAGAGAACAAATTGAGTACGATAAGAAGGAAGAAAATGATAAAGAAAAAAAAGAAAGGGTTAACAAAAATGAGAAATTTTGGAAAAATAGAAATAATGAAAAGCCGGTATTAAAAAAGAATGTTGGAAATGTGATAAAGAGGGGCATTTTCGTGCTGACTGTCCTAGCAGAGCGGAAACGGAAAACAAGGAATAGTCGAGCTTGGCCGGGTGAGCTCGACTGAAATGGAAGGCACCCCGATTATTAATAAATGTTATAATATTGACAAGGATACTTGTACTAATGATTCTATTATTAATAATTTTTCTTTCAGGAGTAATAGAATTGAAAATAAAAATGATTTTTGTACTTACAATCAATGTTATGTAATAATCAATATTTTTCCAGGGAAAATGAAACCAAATGTGAATTAAAAAAATTTTATTATAAAGGAGAAATGAATGATAAATGTTGTGTTTTTAAGATTGATACAGGCTCCGACATTTCTATTGTTAACGATAACTTGATTAGTTCGGATAAATCAAAGATTAGTTTGGATAATTGTATTCTTAAATATCACATGGGGCAACACATTTCAATTAAATATAAAACTTTCGTGAAAGTTCGACTTGCGAAACTTTGTGTGGATATTCCGATGTGTGGATGTTTATTGCAGAAATAGACGATGATTGTATTTTGGGTGTTGATTTCCTTAATTGACTTACAGAATGTTTTTGATTCTGTTTTTCTTGAACAAGCTTCGGATACTGACACTGCTTTTAAGTGCTCTCGCGTTGAGAGTGTTTCGCCTGTTAGAGTCCCATCGAATTTAGCGCCACTTTTTGAAGGCAGCTCACAATATTTGAAAGAACTTGAAAGGGAAAACTTTGCTAATTTTCTGAACGAATTTTGTGATATATTTTCTGATGAAGTTATTGCGGGGAATTGTAAGATCGGGGAGCATGCAATTAATGTGAAAGATTCTTCTTCCATTAAACAGGCATCCAGATGTATTCCTTTACAAATGAGAAAAGAAGTCAATAAAATTATTGTAGAAATGGAAGAGCAAAGGGTAATTGAGGAATCTTCCAGTCCTTGGATCTCTCCAGTGGTATTAGTTAAAAAGAAGGATGGCTCAATCAGAATTTGCGTGGATTATCGGAAACTAAATGCCATTACGATCAAAGATTCTTACCCCTTGCCAAGGATAGATGATATTTTTGATCGATTATCAGGTAACATCTGATTTACTACCTTAGATCTTAAGAGTGGATACTGGCAAATAAAAATTCGTTCAGAGGATAGGGAAAAAACGGCTTTTTCGGTTGGTAATGGCTTGTGGCAGTTTAAAGTGATACCATTCGGCCTATGTAATGCCGCCGCTACGTTTAAACGCGCAATGGAGCAGGTTTTGAAAGAGTATTTTTTAAAAATCTGCTTGGTTTATATTGACGACGTCATTATTTTTGGAAAAAGCTTTGAAGAAATGTTATCGAATTTGAAAAAAATTTTTCTTCGCTTGAGGGAAGTGAATTTAAGAGTTAATCCAAAGAAATGTGTTTTCTTCAGTAAGGAAATAAAATATTTGGGTCATATAATTTCGACAGAGGGCATTACTACGGATCCGGAGAAAATGAGCGCTGTAAAGGATTGGCCAATTCCACGAAATAAAAAACATTTAAGGAGTTTTCTTCGATTTTGCATACTATCGTAAATTTGTGAAAGAGTTTTCTTCTTTAGCAAAGCCTGTTTATACGCTTAGAAAATCAAATTAAGTTTGTATGGGAGGAAATACATCAGAGTTCTTTTGACAACTTAAAACGAGTCTTGATTTCTTCGCCTATACTAGCATTCCTTGAAATGGAAGGGGAATTTATTTTGGACACGGACGCGTCAAGCATAGGGATTGGGGCAGTTCTTTCACAAAAACAAGGCAGTGTAGAGAAAGTGATTGCTTATTTCAGCCAAACACTTAATAAGGCTGAAAGGAATTATTGTGTAACGCGGCGCGAACTTTTAGCTATAGTTAAATCAGTGAAATCATTTCACCATTATTTATATGGACGTAGATTCCTAATACGTACTGATCATGTATCGCTTAAATGGTTATCATCATTTAAAGATTTAGAAGGTCAACTAGCGCGTTGGATGGAAAGGCTACAGCAATATGATTTTGAGATCATCCATCGTAAAGGTATTTCTCACAAGAATACGGATGGATTATCGAGACGGCCGTGCGCAAGCGATCAGTGTCGTTATTGTGCTAATGTGGAGCTAAAAGAAGCCACGAAATAGGGAAATTATATTAGAAGAATGGTTTTAATCGAAGATAATCGTCAAAATTGGCGCCAGGAGCAAGAAAAGGATCCCTGCATTAATTTATTTTTATTCAAGAAAGAGGTTGGCGAGGAATATCCTCCTTGGCAAGAGGTAGCGGCGAAAGATGTGTTTTCTAAAGTTTACTGGTCCTATTGGGACTCCCTTGAAGTTAAGGACGGTGTTCTTTTTAAGAGGTGGGAAGCTCCAAATCTGAAGAAAAAGATTCTGCAATTAATTGTGCCAAGGAAATTTGTAGTTCAAATTTTAGAAGAAGTGCATAATGCTCCTTCAGGTGGATACTTTGGTGTCAATAAGACGCTCGATAAGATACGGAGGTATCCAATTTTATTGGGCAACTTGCAAACAGGATGTGGAAGAGTGGTGTAAGACGTGTAAAGTCTGTTTAGCTAGAAAAGAACCTCCCGGAAAAGGAAAATCTCCTCTGCAAACCTATAACGTAGGAGCTCCATTCGAAAGTATTCAATTGAACATTCTCGGCCCTCTTCCGGCCTCTACTGCTGGAAATAGGTATTTACTTGTTGCTGTAGATTGTTTTACTAAATGGGTTCAAGCTTTTCCTCTTAAAAATATTATGTCTAAAACTGTCGCAGAAACCTTTTTAAATCAAATTATTTCCAGGCATGGGGTACCTTTAGAAGTCCACACTGATCAGGGAAGAAATTTTGAATCGAGGGTTTTCCGTGAGTTGTCTCGCTTGCTAGGAATCAAGAAGACGAGGACGACTGCTTTACACCCTCAATCAGATGGTCAGGTGGAATGACAACATCGGACTATTTTGAATTATTTGGCGAAATTTGTCTTTGAAAATGAGAAAGATTGGGATAGATGGATTCCACTTTATTTGCTAGCATACAGATCTTCCAAATGTGAGACTACTGGAATGACCCCAGCCAAGCTGTATTTTGTTCAGGATCTCCGTTTACCGATCGACCTATTGCGCGGAAGTCCTAAGGAAGAAAGGGTTGATTGTCTAGAGAGTTATTTGGGAAGGGTGAAAAGGAAATTAGAGGAGATCCATAAGGTTGTTAGAGAACGAATGAGCATCAAATCTCCATAAACAAAAACCTGATATGATTTAAAGACCAGGCAGATCAAGTTCGAGCAAGGGCAGAAAGTTTGGTTATATAACCCTCGTAGGGTGAAGGATAGAGCTCCGAAGTTGCAAAATAATTGGAAGGATCCGTATTTTATTGTAAAGAAACTCAGCGATGTTGTCTATTGTATTCGAAAGTTGAACAAATGTAAGAATAAAATAGTTAGTTCACACTGACAGGTTAGCGCCTTATGCCGAGAGGAGTTTAGAGGGAATGAACGGAGTTCAACAAGAAGTAAATAGAAATATAATAGTAATAAGGCTCAATAAATTTAAAAAAGAACTGAACGAAAAAGGGCTACGAGCCTAAAAGTTAGTCGTTATAAATTGGAAATTTTAAGAAGTCACAGAATAAAAACATATTATTTCGTTATAATATAAAAATTTAATTTGCCGGTAATAAACAATAAAACACAAACAAACAAACAAACGTTTCGATCCCTGTTGGATCATTATCAATGTTAAGATACAAAAATAAAACGGTGAAGATATTACAAAGAGTTAGAATATATAAAAATTATAATTCGCTCTCAATCGCAAAACGTTAGTATAATAAAACTCACAGTATTTAATGTAATAAAACTCGCTCAGTATGACTTGAACATTGTACAAACGTTGAAATCATTAACAGCGTAAACTTCTGGTTATTAGTTGAAGATCAAACAAAATTGTATCTGTTAAAACGTATAAAAATAATTTTAAAAAATATTTTAATATTAAATGTACATAAAGCAAGGCAAAGTATAAAAAAAACTAAATATAAAAAAGAAAAAAATATATAAAAATAAATAAGTAATCTAAAATTCTTAGAATTGCACACTGAATTCATGAAAAGTAACAATAAGAAATGTGTAATGTCCAATTTCAAAGTGAAATATAAAAATTTAAATTTAGTAACAGTTAAAATAACCAATAAATGATACAATACAAATCGTAAACTAGTATAACACAAAATTATCTATTACAATTAAAAAGTAAAATATATCAAATTAAATTTCGTAACAGTTAAAATAACAGATAATATATACCTTATAAATCGTGTCAGTGTAACATAAAACAAATCTATTGTCAGACAATGCGATGAGAGTGGAATAGTCATCTCTCTAGTATGTTCAGAGACAAAGTAAATAGAAATTCGGATGCCTGATATCTCATGTAATGAGATTTTAGTAGTAATTCGATTCTAGTAAAAAGAGTATGCTGTGCGGTAATTGTTTCTTAAGTTACAGGAGTTGAGAGGCTGCTCGCACTGACGGAACCAATGATGACAGTGGTTACGGCGTCGGGGGACAAGGAGGCGCTTCAATTAAATTACAGGAGTTGAGAGGCCGCTCCCACTGACGGTATCAAAGATGACAATGGTTACGGTATCGGGGGACAAGGAGGCGTTTCAATTATTTTTTTAAGAAGGCCGCCTCTCCCGCGGTTTTTTGAACCATGGTTTTTCCGCGGGACGGAGGGCAATTGCCGAGGCGGGGATTGGGAGCAGATGGACCATGGTTAATGGTTATTAAGAACGAGTACTTTTCCCACCTCCCTTTCCGAAAAAAGAAGAATCAAGGGCGCAAGGCTTCTGGAGAAGAGGCAAGAGGATCTTGAAGTTTCCTTCACGAAGACGAGGGGATGCCCGAATGGGTTCCGCACTCTGGAGGACTGATTTTCCCCGGGAAGGAACTGAAGAGGACTCCTCTGCTCGGAAGGGAAGAGGGGAATCAAGAGGCCTCGAAGACTGGCCATAGGAATGAGCTCCCGGAAGCCGGAGCTCCGGAATACTGTAGCAGCAGCTCAGTAAGGAGCAGGGAATCCGGATGGAGGCTCAAGAAACTCAAATGGCCGGTGTTCACAAAGGAATTGTGATTGTCGGGACGACAATCTGTGAGAGGCAGTGTTATGCCCGTTTCGCATCGACACTCTTTAAGCACCGAAGTTCACGTTCCTCGACGAAGGAAGATCGCGTTGCTTGGCGACGAGGGGTCTTGTTTAGAAGAACGATCTTGGAGAGAGTCGTGAATACGGACGGACGTGTTTCTCTCTGCTCCGAGTATTTTCGCAATTGTTGAAACCTCTGTTTTTTTGGTGTACATAGTTGAATAGACGTTACTTGTTTCCTCTTTTTAAATCGTGTTCTTTATTGCTGCGCGCCTCGAGTGCGGGAATGTTGTCGCGAGACGTGCGGGCGTAACAATATATATTTAGCATGCTGATGTTCCCAGCGCCACGGTGACATTCCGTAGCCATCGGAACTATGGGAGTGTCAGGGGGCTGGGATGGGAGTAGGCAAGGGGGGGGGGGAAGGGATTAAGTTCGAAGAGCTGCAGGAAAGGAATAGAGAAATGCAGAAGGAGGAAAGATGGGAAAAAATAAGGAATGCAAAGTATAATAGGTGGTATGGATGGGTAAAGGGAGAGGAGGTGTCGGCATGTCTAGGCAAGGTATGGCGGGAGGGGAGATATAGAAGGGTAGCGAGGTTTAGATTAGGGAATGAGATGAGGGAAGGGAGATATTGGGAAGAGGAGGAGAAAAAGAAGTGCAGGTTGTGTGGGAGTGGGATGGAATCATGGGAGCATGTGTGGGAGGAATGTAGGAATTGGAGGGTAGGTTATAAAGGGAGTTGGTAGGAGGTAGTAGGCAGAATCTTGGGGGAAGAAGGGGAGGGTGAGGGTTGGATGAGGGAAGTGGAGGAAGATAGGAGGAGAGTGGAGGAGAGAGGGTGTGTGTGTGAGAGAGAGAGGGGGGGGAGTCTGCAGGGAAGTGGAGATCATAATGTTGAGGGATGTACAGCGGAAGCAGAGGTCCAAGCGTAGGGGGAGAGAGAGAGAGAGAGAGAGAGAGAGAGAGAGAGAGAGAGAGAGAGAGAGAGAGAGAGAGAGAGAGAGAGAGAGAGTCGGTTGCATAGGGTTAAGTTAGGTTAAGTATTGTAAAGTCGGTTAAGTTAGTTTAAGTTGCGTATGTGTATAAAGGAATGTATGTTATAACCCTAAGGGGTGGCAGTAAAGATATATCTATCTATCTATAAAAAAAGAATAATAATTAGAAAATATAAATAATTGCAAGAATTATTTTCACATTGTTTAAAAAAAAATCATTTTACAAAAAAAGAAGGCTGTATGAATATGTATGGACATATTTCATTATGTATATGTTTATGCATGTTTATGTATATTTATATACAGGGTGAGTCATTTTAATCTATGGACCCGAATATCTTCCAAATTACGGTATCTACAAAAAAATGGTTTAGATAAAAGTTGACCAGGGCAGAAGGGGTCATTTAATTGTACCATTGGTTTTAACCTTGAGGTCAATTTTGAAGGTTATTTCAAGGTCACGATGGTTTTTTTAAATGGGACACCCTATTTTTGACTGCGGATTTCGAAAGAGCGGAAAATT
>NW_017296061.1:16452-17438 GCF_001594075.2 Trachymyrmex cornetzi
TGTAAATCACTTTGACTAGCTTGACCTTGAGGTCAATTTTCAAGGTTGTTTGAGGCTCATAACGCATTTTTTTATTAGTAAACCCTATTTTTGACCACAGAATCTGTTTTTTGACAATGAGCTCTTAAACAATGGCACTTTTTACATGAGCATAGGGATTTTTTAGCTCTTGGTTTGCGAGGTTTGCGCTGTGAGCAGAGGAAGTAGTTAGGCTTGTCACCGCCAGATGCCGTCGCAGAGCTCCCAGCTATGTGCACCTTACGTCCGCTGCTCCCGTAGTAGAAATGGATTTCCATTTAGACATAAGGCGCCTACCCGCCAAGTACAGATATTGCATAATGTTATTAATCAACGATTGAAAAAAACTAAACAATTACGTTTGATTTAAGTTTTATAATTATTGTTATAATAGAGTTTTATTCCTTTTCTTTCTTACTCACTTCTGCATAATTGAAGAATTTAGTATTTAAAGTTGCTTAAATTTTAAAATTCCAAACATTGTATGTAGGTAATTACATTCACAAGTTACCTTTCCAGAATGGCTGATAATAGTCCTAATGAGATTGTTGATATTTTATTAGTTTTAGGGGAGTGTCATAGCAATTACAATGCAGCATCAAGGCTTTATGCTCAACGTTTTCCTGAAAGGAGACATCCAACTGATATGACAATACGTACCTAGTTTAGTTCAAAGAACTCGCAATGGACATCTTGTTCGTCAACGTCAACATCATGAATATGACGAAAATGATGCGCGAGCTGTAACTATTTTAGCAACAGTTCACCTTAATCCTCATGTTAGAAAGGGAAATAGGTATACCACAAAGAACTGTTGTTAGAATTTTAAGAGCTCTAAATTATCATCCTTTCCACATCACTCTTACGCAGGCTTTACAGCCTATTCATCATCTGATGCGTATTGGTTTTTGCCAGTGGGCTTTACAAATGTTACACGATGATCCTAATTTTTTTAGGTATATGCTTTT
>NW_017296062.1:0-353 GCF_001594075.2 Trachymyrmex cornetzi
ACCAGCCCAACTTATATCAAATTCTATCGATTTTATTTTTTCTTTTCTAATTCGAGCTGCTGAAAAGAAAAGAAAAAATAAAATCGATAGAATTTGATATAAGTTGGGCTGGTTTTTCTAATTCGAATGGTGCTTTTATTCCTTCACACATTGACAGTATTTCCACGTCTTGTTCTAACCAAAGTTCTAAAAAAAGATCGATTCAATTTTTCACATACATATTGATCCTATGAAATTTGAAGAGAATTATAACTTTAATAACATTAATGGGAATTGGTTGGTCAATCTTAGCGATGTTCAAATACCAGACAATGTTAAAGCCATTTTACAACTAGGACCGAAATTTAACTTAT
>NW_017296063.1:0-6069 GCF_001594075.2 Trachymyrmex cornetzi
TTCTTTGAATTAACTGTAACAAAAATCACAATTTTAATATATCTATACCATATATATCTATATGTAGCAAATTGACATAATCTATCGTCATTTTTATGTCAACTGTGATAAACTGTGTTTTTTTTTTAGTATGGTTAATGTTTAATTTTTAATGTTTAATCTTTTAATTTTTAATTAATGTATTTAACGTAATTATACTGTTTCCGCAATAAGAACATTTAGCGTTTGGTTCTTAACAGCTCTTATTATTTTGAATATTTGTATTGTTATTTCAATTGAGCCGTTTGATATATTTACTGCTAATTGTTAAATTTACGCGGGCGGAACAATGCGTTAGACACATTCTTGATATGGATTTTTTATATTTATTAGAATTTATTTTGGGATACAAAACAACACACACAGTTAGGCTACTGAATCACATACACATTTTACAAAACTCTCTAAAATATATCTGACAGTATCTTATCAGATTTCTTAAGGCACGCATAAACTACAGATTGACACCCCACATTTAAATAAATATAAACATTATCATAATTTTTATAACAATAACAGTCATTGTGAATTTGAGAGAATCAGAAGTAAATTTAATCTGAAAATCATGCTGTTAGAGTTAAAACATGCTTACAAACAATTAAATGCAGTTAGAAATCGGATATATAAGGCTTCCAGGGATATTTCTTACAACCTTCCTCCACAATTAGAGTTTACATTTTTTACTAGAAATTTAAAATGCGGTCGAAGCTGGATCTTCGTTGCTTTTTAAATAATTCAATCTTGAATTACTAATGTACACTATGTATGTACTATACACTATATATGTACTATATACATACCATATTGTAGTCTAAGACTACAATATGGTATATATGCAAGTATATATATAGTGTATATTAGTAATTCAAGATTGAATTATTTAAAAAGCAGCAAAGCAGATCCAGCTTCGACCGTAATAGGCATTTTAAATTTCTAGTATTGATTATGTTTCTCACATATACGGTCTAAAAATAAAGATATTGTTTACATTTTTTAATTTCCAAGAAAAGAGAATACTGCTAACAAGAAATTAGTCATGTTGGAGCTTTAGAAAATATCATTTGAGAAAGATAACACGGTTGACAAAAAAAAACGGCAGGCACTTTTATGCAGACCTAGCAGAAGTTGTAGGTCTAGTAAAACTAAGAAAAATGGTACGGTCGAAGTCCCCAATACACCCCGAAAATCTCATTTTACGGCCAAAAAACCGTTTTTGGGTAAGTTCATGTGAAAACTCACTCATAATTGCGCTAATTTTTATCCGATTAAAAAATTTTTTTTTTTATTTTAAAGCTGGAAACCTGATCTTTTCAACTGTACGTGCCTCATTTTATCAAAAAAAAAACTGTCAAAACTACAGTTGAAAGTATTTGCTGTTTTTTTATTTTTTTCAACTTTAACGATCAATTTACGATATTATTCGATCTTGGAGATTTTTTGTAGCTCAATATGTTGAAAGTACATTTAATTCCGCGTTGAATGAGCTTTTGTTAAACGAAAATGGATGAAAATTGACGGAGTTATGTGAGTTTTAAAATTGTAGGAATTTTTTGCCAAATTTACATCATACATATGTAACCTAGAATTCGCATCACGGCGCGTCGCGAGGAAGAGAAATGATAATAACCGTCAAAATGCAGCAAAAATAGAAAATATATAATTATTCTGTTTGTCTATATCAATACAGTATAGTTCAGAACACTACGAAATGAAAAATAAAATAATGGCTGTTGAGTCAAAAATGTTTACTTGAACGCTTCCGGCTGTACACTTCATCATTTGTTTCGCGTATCAATGACCAGCAGTAATCAGCAATCATGTTGATGGAGCTCTTCCCTTGGAAACGTTCTTCAACCAAATTCCAATTTTTCAATCGAGAACCAAGCAACTCAGATTTTCTTCTTGGTAGCTCTAAATCACTTGTAAGATCCCGAAAGTCTGCGTTTGTTACCAAATGTCGTTCTCCAGAAGTTGATGCGCACGGAACATATTCTTCATGATCAGCTTCATCCGTTTCATAATTATCATTTTGACCATGATCAACCACTTGAATCTTCAATTCATGAACTGCGGTGGAGTCAGTGATATCATTCAGGTCTTCAGGTTTCGTTACAGACAAAACATTAGCATATTTTATGTTTCTTCGTGTTTTGTAATGATGACCACGTACGTCTGTTTTACAGAAATAGCAGTCATCAGGTTTATGATATGGCTGATGATGCCATATCACCGGAGAAGAGAAGGAAATTCGAACCTTATAGCAACTTTTCGAATTCCATTTCTTAAACTTCGATGAACACTCGACACACGCGAATTCTGATTAATACCAGCGATTTTTCAAGGTGCTATATTCAAGATTAAAAAATTTGTTGTAGCCATCAACCACAGCTTCATTATTTTCTAGCTTTAAGCGATGCGCCTGATCCACAAATAAACCACATATGAAGCAAAACTTATTGCGATTATCACACATTTTTGTTGCAATTTAAACTAAGTATTGAAACTTTAAAAAATGCCGCGTATCAAGAAACAACCTTCTTCTTGTTATGGAGGTAGAGAGCGTAGACACCATACTAATGATTTGATATTTCGAACTAAAGTACGATCCGAGGTCACATGCAGCGACCGAGTAAAAACTTTATATGTATCTCAAAATTTGGCGAAAAATTCATAAAATTTTAAAACTCGCATAACTCCGTCAATTTTCATCCGTTTTCCTTCAACAAAAGCTCATTCGACGCAGAATTAAATGTACTTTCAACATATTAAGCTATAAAAAATCTCCAAGATCGAATAATATCGAAAAATGATCGTCAAATTTGACAAAAATGAAAAAAAAAGAAAAATTCGCAAATATTTTCAACTGTAGTCTCGTCAGTTTTCTTTTTGATAAAATGAGGCATGTACAGTTGAAAAGGTCAGGTTTTCAGCTTCAAAATGAAAAAAAAAGTTTTAAATCGGGTAAAAATTAGCGCAGTTATGAGTGAGTTTTCATATGAACTTACCCAAAAACGGTTTTTTGGCCGTAAAATGAGATTTTCGGGGTGTATTGGAGATTTCGACCATACCATTTTTCTTAGTTTTACTAGACCTACAATTTCTGCTAGGTCTGCACAAAAGTGCCTGAACCGTGTCACACCGTGTAATATGTTCTAGTATTACACACACGTGTGAAGAGATATGGTATTAATCATATAAGAATATATAAGATGTTTAACACTACAAAATGTGTGATATCTTAACAAAATTATCTTTTTAAATATTCATATTTAATTCAACACATACATTGAAAAGGCATTAGAGTTTTTTTCCTATTATATAATATGATTACTCATATAATATGTATTAACTATGTAATCATTACTTGAGTAAACGTTATATCTCGTTTTTATCAGGGCCAATCTATGGAAGGCATGTATAACTCTTAACCCGGCGTCATGTAGTGCTAAAATGTTACACGGACGTTGAGGTGAACCATGATAACCCGAATATTTTTTTGGTCCATTCTCGCAATGTCAACAATAATTTTGGAAAGTCTTAGTCCAGTTATGGGACAGTTAATTATAATCTACGAAGTATGTAAGAAAATACAGATGTACAAAAATGTCTCGGGTCGGAATTTTCCGTCGGACGCAGTTGATCTGAGTGATACACGGCACGGCGGTTTTTAGAGGAAAACTAATGTTTCAGTTTTATATAACGTTTCACACAGTTTTATAGTATAGTTTAATAGTATAGTTTATAGTAGTTTTATAGTATATTTTATAGTATAGTTTATAGTATAGTTTTTAACAAAATAATTAATGCGATTAATTTCATACATCTCTCGCAAATGTACATTTTGTACATTTTGTACATATGCGCGAAAGAGAGAACACATTACAAAATAAAATTTACTTTCATAATTCTACTTTCAAGATCAGTAATTTCGATCAGGTTGATTTTTTACGGAGCTATACGAACAGAAATGGGTATCCGTGATTTCCGGACGGAATAATTCCGTCGGACGCGGTTGATCTGCGTGATACACGGCACGGCGGTTTGAGAGGAAAACTAATGTTTCAGTTTTATAGTACAGTTTTAATAAATATATAACGTTTCATTTGTATAGTATAGTTTTAATAAAATAGTAAAAAATGCGATCAATTAAAAATATACATCGCGTTTGATTATACTAAAAGTCAAATCGCGCCCGACGGAACACGTTGAATGCCATGGGTTGTGTTCAGAATTATTATCTGGATGTATCCAGATATTCTTTTATCCTTGTTTAACATTCGTTAACAACACGGATAATATGATATCTGGGTGCATTCAATAATTTAAACAAAAGTTATAAAATAATTTGAAAATATTAAAAAATTCATATCTATAGAGAACTAATAGAGATAAAAATCTAACAAATAACTGAGTATATATTTTGATGAGAAATATATTAAAATATCAGTAAAAAAGTCGATAGTGGTCGATGACGAAGGCTGTCGATTTGGTGTGGAATGCCACATATATATATATATACATTTTTTTTTTAATTTTTGAATTCATAGAGGAAAGGTCCCTGTTATGAGATACCGAGTTCATTTTGGGTAAATGCTAGAAGTCTATGGGTAGAATTTAAAAAAATAATAGGTCATTTGGAAGGCAACTCAATAAGCTGTAAAATAATGTTGTATAAAATTTAATTTAAATTTCATTTTTTTTTAAATTAAAAAAATGTAAAAAGTGAGCAAATCGCAAAGTCAAAAAATGGTGCTCCTAATATGAGATATTCCAAGAAATCGTTAATAAAACGCAAAGTATATCAGTGCAATTAGAAAATTCCATTTAATGTTTCTAAAATACAAACAAATACAGCCAGTGTACGCAAAAAATGAACATACGATGGATTATACCCAGAACTCATCTTCACGTGGTTGAAATGAAGCATCGCAGAAATAGAACTCGACGTTTATTCCGGTTGTCCTTTTTATTATTGTGCAATAACATTTACTCTTCAGCAACTATTTCCACTATGACATAGGAGCATGGGTTATTTCATATTAGAAATACCCTGGGTATCTCATATTACGATTTCCACGCCTTAGGGTTTTACGATCATCAAATCTAATTTCTGCAATTAAGCAATTCTACATATTTTTCTGTCAGTACGACCTTATCTCTATCACTACATGAAGAATTTATTGCCAAATATTTATTTATTAAATAATAAACAAGGTTTAAAGGCTCATCTCAATGAAACCTGAAAACATCCGAATTCTAGATCTCATCTTCCATTTGCGAAATTCGCATTTCAAAAACTGTCAATGTTTCGAAATATCAGTCCGATAGTGACGATCCTAAACGGACTAAACGTTTCGCATGTTTTCCAAACTTAAGGGGGAAAACTCGTGTAGAATTTTTAGCTATTTACTTGAATCAATCCTTCTTCTTCCTCAAAATAATGTACTAATAAAGCCGCTTGTTCCTCTTTTCAAGCAACTACAAAGTAGTACAAAGGAACTGACAGGAAGGTGTTTATACCTACGGGTACGCTCGGCACAGCACGCTGCCGCCACTAATATCTGTATAGCTGCTTTAAATTTTCGAATTCAGTTCTACGGCTTTGACATTTTGTTCTATATGTTACATACTAGTGATTTATAAAAAACCAATCTCGATTTTTTCAACCTTCTCTACATGAGTTTTCCTTCTTAAATAACATCGGCAATATTGAGAGATTCAGTAAATGAAAATTTTGTGCCAAGAGCGAACGCTAGACGCAAGAGGAAGTTTTAAAGAATTTAAAATGGCAATTGATTCCAACTCTAACGGGTCTTAAGCAGTGGCAATTATGTCGACTTCAACATTCCGTAGAAAAAAACGCAACTTTGTTTGGGCAATATAGCCTTATTTATCTTTATCTATCGTTCCATCCTTTGTACGAGGAAACACACAAAAACACATCGTCGACGCCTCGCCGTTCATCGCTATTCAAATGAATCATACTTAAAATTTATTATTTACTTCTTTAATACTAATTAACTAAATTTA
>NW_017296063.1:6219-12766 GCF_001594075.2 Trachymyrmex cornetzi
TATGCTAATTATTGCGAAGAATATTACTAAGGCCTCGGTAGTCTAAAGGCTTAGGACGCTCGCACGGAATGCAAAAGATCCGGGTTCGACTCTCGGCCAAGGTAACATATATTTTTCGCAATAAGAATTAATCATGTACAGATTTTAATATGTTATTCAACATTATTAAGATCGTTTCGAAGATGCGAATAAGCATCAAAAATTTGTTAAATTGCCAGTCAATTTAACTCGTGATATTACTGCGGTAGTTTAATGTAGAGTTAGCGTTTCAAGACTGAAAAATTATTTCGGCGCGCGTTTCTGAGGACTACATACGTAGTATATAAATTTACATAAGAATTGTACAAGCATTAAGATCCAACTAGACCGTTTAAGGCTTTCATTTCTATAGTTTATGTTATCATATATACGGTCCTATAATATATTATATTATTAATTATTATAAATATTCATCATTAAATTAAAAAAAATTATTTAAATTCTCCCCCCCCCCCTATAATAAAATTTTATCTATAT
Source organism: Trachymyrmex cornetzi (assembly GCF_001594075.2). Classification (NCBI taxonomy): domain Eukaryota; kingdom Metazoa; phylum Arthropoda; class Insecta; order Hymenoptera; family Formicidae; genus Trachymyrmex; species Trachymyrmex cornetzi. Next base: position 6,736 of record NW_017296063.1, read on the forward strand.
TTTTAATTATAAAATAAATTTTAAAATATAAATTAAATTTTTTAATTTTTACATATTAATTCTTTATTAAAATCTTTTATTTAAAATGACGTGAATGAACGGCGAGGTGTCGACAGTGTATTTTTGTGTTTCCTCTTATCAAAGACGGGTTCTCATGAAGCGACCAACAGTATTGTCCGTTCGCATGCACCGAATCAAACGTACCGTTCGATGTACGTTTCTGCGACGTGCAAGCATACGTAACAGTAGAAAATAGTTCATCGAACTGACAGCTCTCGTTTACTTGACGTTCGACGATCCTCTCTTTTTATCTATTTCATTATTGATCGACAGAGTGGACCGGGTTTGACAATGAGACAGTTTTGAGGCGAGACTCATGGACATTACTTGTAAGAGGTGAGCGGCAGGATGTTACGTATTGTCACACGCCGACGAGAGTTAAAAGCCGACGCAATCGCGATTTGTTTTGACCCCCTCCTCGACGATTGACGTATCGCGGATACGTCGCGATGGGCACCTCTTTTCCGTGCCACATCTGTGTGTTCCCGTAGCCCGTTTCGAGACCCTAACGAGATCGGTTGTCACGTCCCTATTGTCGAGAATGGATCGCGGATTAATCGCTTCACTTATCCGGCACGGATCCACGCCGTAGAAACAATACCTAATCAGATGTGAATAAGCAACTCGTGAATAAGCGTATTTTTCGCGGACAGAGTCGCGGAATCGACGTCGCGAATTAATTATCAAATTAATTATCGTAATTAAGAAATGCACGTGTATCGCGCGTCAATCGTGATGCGGGTCGCAAAGCTGTAATTTCATGTATTTTAGAGTTAATAAAATCGCATTATAAACACATGATTTTTCGAGATAATAGAATGAACCAGTCGCCATGTAAATTTGCGTCGCGTACTGATACTCATGATAATTATATGCGATTATCGGACATGCGGGATCAGTCGAATAAAGGATATAACATTTGCCTGATATTTGTTTTGCAGTAAAAAACGCGTCCTTCAAATGGAGCGTGTTCTGAAAGCTGTACCGGCGGATTTAAGAGTAAAAATGGAGGCTCTTGTGCATGATTTGACTTTAGCACTGGAAGAGAGCAGCAACAGTGCGAATCTCAGACGTAGATGGGGTATAAGAAGGAGAGCCCGCTCGACAGGGAATATTCGTAAGTATAAGGGAGAACAATGCGATGTAACACCAGGCCTGTTCTTTTCAGATGAACTTCATGACTGTGGTCCGATTCACTTTCACAACTCAATCAAGATGCATTTTCACTCGTATCATTTATCCTTAAGTCTGTTTGTTATTCCCGTACTAAATTGCACTAGATTAGTGCAATTTAGTATATTCTACAATAAGCCCGTTTTACTAATGTAGTTTAATTTTAATCTCAATTTAATTAACTCATTTCTAATTCTGAAAATTATGGCTGATATTCATACTCGATTCTTATATTTAAGACTCATTAAGTACAATCTTAAGATGACATGAAATAATCAGAGGGCAATATTCATAATTCGTTCTTATTTTAAGTGCTAATACGAACACATACAGCTTTCTGATTGGCTTGTACTTAAGACAGTTTTAAAAATAAGTATCGACTACGAATATTGGCCACAGAGCCATATTATTAGTATCTTAAGACATTACTTAACTCTTCCCAGGTAACATTTATGTTGCATAAGATATCTAAAAGACATCTTTTAAAGATGTCTAAAAAACGTCTTTTAGATATCTTATGCAACATGTATGTATTATCTGGGTTAGATACCTAAGTAGAGTAACTTGGGCCCTCCTATGATTATTTTGCTTTAATTTTTGTTCCAATGAAGTTAGTTAATATATAATAATAGCAATAAAAAGTTTTTAGTATCATTTTTTGAACTGTCTAACATTTTAGAACAGGGTACCTATTATGGAAATAATCGGAATGGATTCCGATCGGAATTATTCAATTATTCCCTAGATTTCTATTGTGTTTTCTGGGGAAAACGAAATAATTCCGATCGGAATCCATTCCGATTATTTCCATAATAGGTACCCAGGCCTGTCCAACACTTTGCTCGTGAGTCGAAATGCTTCCACCTCTCCGTCGTCTCGGTAGAGACCGAGCGAAAATAACAAAGGATAGACGCCAAGATGTCATCTGATTCAGGTCTATTCAAGCGTCGTAGAAATCTGGTCATCATCAGTTATTTTAAAAATCATTGATAATAATTAGATTAAAGATCAAAACATTTGATTAAAATTTTATTGTAATTTTTAGATATCACAAACAAGAATAATAAACAAGATAAAACACCTACTATAATTGCAAATTGAGAAATGAGCTTCCTTTTGGCTCCTTCTTTCTACGACGTTTGGACAGATCTGAATTTAGGCGGAATCTTGACATTCTTGATGTCTATCCTTTGTTATTTTTGCTCTGTTTCACTATACCGAGACGGCGGAGAGATAAAAGCGTTTCGAACAAAGTGTTGGACAGGCCTGTTTTAGAAACACTTACGATGTTAAATTGCAAAGAAAACTCTGGGGGATCTTAACCCATTTCACAATTATGATGCCGAAACATGTAATGTAATACAATGTAACATTAAGTTTTTAAAATTATATTTATATTTTTATATCAATTTATCAGAATGTGAACATTTTAAACGTTTTACACATATATTCGAACTTGACTCTAATTTGCCCTTCTATATTCTTGATAGTATTGTTAACCCATTTCATTACATAGATTTCATTAGCTTAGGTATGTAAAGCTTAAATCAAAATTAAAGTTTATCTATAATTGGTAGAAATGGACATTAAATTATAAAAAGTAAAAAGGTATAGTGACAAAAATTGAATTTGAGGATAATATAATGTAGAAATAAAAAATGGCAAAGAACTTTCTTTTTTTCATCAAACATATATCTATTTCACTTTAAGTTCCAAAAGTGTATACTAGTTCAGCTATAGAAAACAGACTTCTAGTTTAACGTTTAATAACCAACAAGAATGAATTTATTTCAAGAGCATCGTGAGCGTGGATCGAATTGTAGTTCTTGCATGGTTAATTAATATTGGAAGAAAAAAAGGAAAAAATAAACCTACAAATATTTATATAAAAAGAACAGGCCTATTAAAAACTTTAAATTAAATATTCCATTAAACTAAAAATAATAGAGGATATATCACAAGCATTCTAATTGCACCTACGCAACGATTAATTGCAGTTTACTTCTGCGTGACGCACAGTCAGGATTATTATCAAGATTATCTTTGTAAAAATGAATCTCTACAGCATGAAAAAGTTAAATATTAATCGCATGTGATCATGAAGAATTAAAGTAACGTATTGAGTTATCATGTAATATTGAACAATTAATGTATTGTATAATATTTTTGTAGCGGCGTTAAGTATGAATAAACATTCGGATGACAGCTCATCTTCCATTTGTGAAATTCGCATTCCAAAAACTGCCAATGTTTCGAAATATCAGTCGGATAGTGACGATCCTAATCAGACCAAACGTTTCGCACATTTTCCAAACTTAAATAACGTCAGTAATATCGAGAGCGACTCAGTAAATGAAAATTTTGTGCCAAGAGCGAACACCAGACGCAAAAGGAAGTTTAAAAGAATGGCAATTGATTCCGATTCTAACGCGTCCACTTCTCAAGCAGTGGCAATTATGTCGACTTCAACATTCGGTGGAAAAAAACGTATCTTTCGAAGCGATTGTAAAAATAGATATAGTGCTATATGGTAAGGAAATACAATCCAATTATTTTCTATTCGCAATAAGAAACAATGTACAGATTGTCTAATTTTGCATTCCAGGTGCGGAAAACGTAAGAGATCGTGTAGGGAACGTTCAATAGATTGTGAAATGAGAGTAGCTAAACCAACCAAAAATGCAAAACCGAAAAATCGAGATAAAATGCAAGGCGAGGATACGGTGGATTGTTCCCGTATATCTAGTTCCAGCATTTCGTCCAGTGATTCGGAAGCAGGTCTTATTACAAACGATGAAGATAGAGAAGGTACGATAAACTTGAAAGTACTGAGGCCCGGTTCCATCAATATGTGATTATAACTTTAATTTTGGTTTAACTTATTTTTCATCTTTTCCTAATTCTAAAAATTAAAAAAGAATGAAGAGTTTAAATTCTGGAACTGAACTTGAATATGTAAAATCATCACGCAAAAAACAAACACACACACAACACACACACACACACACACACACACACACACACACAACACAACACACACACAGTTTATATTATAAATTATATCGGACGTATCGGAATTTTTAGTACTCATTTTGTACTAAATTATACCATTAATGATAATTTTGTATCATGTGCTATTTCGAAAAAAATCGTGGCGCTGCTGACTTAATATTAAGCTGGCAAGATCAGTTCAAAATAAAAAAAAAAGAAAAATAATATCAGAAATCAATACAATTGAATTTGTACTACTTTGTACTGCCCAAAACAATTTTATATTATGTCATTTTATATTATGCCAAGAAAACAATGACGTTGATAGTTTAATATTTAAGCTGGCAGGACATAAAGAAAAGACAATACTAGGGCAAAAATTAACACAACTGAATTTGTACTAATTCGTACCATTGAAAGTAAGTTAATATTTTACATGTTTTTTTTCACCTTAAAATGACTTCATTAATATATACTTGCAATTTATTCTATGTGCATCTTTGAAACATCATTTAATTTTTTTTTTAATTTGCTTAACATATTCTACAGATAATATATTCTACAGATAATAATAAGATACGTGTTTCGTGAGAAAAATGTGAGATTTTTTTGTAAAGTTATTGACGCTTTTAAGTTGCATAAATTTATAAAAAAACATTGCTCACGCGAACATTCAAATTGTTATATCGTCGAAATAATTAGTCGTACAAAAAAAATGTCAGATTTCCGAGATTAAAAATCCGATTTTAAAGATATTAAATTGTTCTATGGATGGATTAGTTTTAATTTATCATTTTCATATAAATGAATCGTTTTCCATTTGTTTATCTGTAGAATACATATGTTAGCAAATTTAAAAAAAAATAAAATGACGATGTTTCAAAGGTGTCCAGTTTGACGTGAAATATGCCTCATAGATTTTAAGTATTATGTATACTACTAATAAAGTTTAAGGAGAAAAAAAACATGTAAAATATTAACTTACTTTCAATGATATGTGCAAATTAGTACAAATTCAGTTGTGTTAATTTTTGCCCTTGTGTTGTTTTTTTTTATGGTCCTGCCAGCTTAAATATTAAACTATCAGCGTCATTGTCTTCTTGGAAATAACATAATATAGAATTGTTTTTGGCAGTACGAAATAGTACAAATTCAATCGTATTAATTTCTGATATTATTTTTCTTTTTTTCTTTTATTTTGAATTGGTCCTGCTAGCTTAATGTTAAGCCAGCAGTGCCACGATTTTTTTCGAAATGGCACACGGCACAAAATTATCATTAATGGTACAATTTAGTATAAAATGAGTACTAAAAATTCCGATAGATCCGATTTAATTCTGCTGATTTGATCCTGCTAGCTTTATACAGCTTAGTCGCAAAATTGCGTGACGAATTGAGAGACCTATATTTAGATGCTCAAATAATTGCATATTTTTGCATCTGGCTCGTAATTTTTTTTTTTGTAAATTACGATATCTATATAAAACGTCCTACAATGATTTTTTTTACGTATATAGCAAAGTAACAATTTTTATATCAATATTGAATTACTTTCTTTTTCGAGTGCAGAAAGTAATTTTCATAATTTTTCTAAACATTTTTTCCAATGTTTGCATGGGATTTTTAACAAAATGGAATTTATGCCCAAAGCATAAAGTGCGCAGATTGAATTCAGTGCACTAAATACAATAAACGCATTACATGAAATATACCTCATGTCATAACACTTGTAATACATCTGGGAAGATTGTAATTATTATTTATTACTTTATATATACATATTTATCATTCTTATTTCGTAATAAAA
>NW_017296063.1:12931-50664 GCF_001594075.2 Trachymyrmex cornetzi
GTTTCAAAAAGTTTATTTTTTAATATAAAAAATAAATATTTCGGATTTCTAATATTTTTTTCATAGTAGTAGACAGTACAAAGTTTTTACTGATGTAGTTCATTTACTTTAAACATAGTAACTAATACTTAATAAATTAAGATTTTGATAGGTGCGGCGTATATATCGGGGTTACCCTATACTATAATTTAACTAATAACCGTCACTTTTACTGACGGATCGGTAACATAACTGATACAATTTATTTAAAATGAAAAATACAAAATAGCTACCAGAAAATTATTTAAAATACAAAATCGATGAAAAGTGATACAACTCATTTATAAAATAAAAAATTTTAAATAAGTTCCAAAAACGTGTTTAAAATATTAAATAAGATATAGATCAGAAGAAGTTATTTAAAATCATAAATACCAAATAACGTTTTAATTTTTTCTTTATTTAAAATATATATTTTAAATAAATTTATTTGAGATGAGACCGAGCCCTGCTTGCAGGAGACGATGAACAGTCGGATTGGATCGGAGAATCGAGTTGGCGGGACGACGGAGAGAGCACTAGCGACGACAAAGCCACATCGGATTCGACCTTCCAAATGATATTACACGGCGAACATTCGGTTGCAGAAGCCAAGAAAAATTATAGACAGAGAATACAACGCATTCGCGAAGGTCTTAGCGGTAGAGAGATTCGTGCTGGGCGACGTCACGTCGACAACAAGCCCGGTTATTCCATTATAACGTCAGCTAATGAGAAGGTCTCTCGGTTTCTGCAAGATCCTACACAGAGCGAACTGAAACTCCATCCTATGCGACAACCTGAGCGAGAGAAGCTACGTCGACTCGCCAATTTGTATAGTTTAAGTATGAAGGGCGATCAAGGCTGCCCGATACTGTATAAAACGCGACATACCACGCAGGCCGTGTGTGTAGATCAAGTATCATTGAACAGATTCTCAGACTACAAGAGATTGCGTAAGACACCGCCGAATTCTCCAAATTCAGACTCTACGATGCAAACAGAGGAGCCTCAGATTTCCAGCACGAGCTTTAGTCCACAAATTATAAATCAAGCGCAAAGCAATATTGGCTCTATACAAGCAAATGTACAAACATTATCTTCGTTTGAATGGGAAAGCGAAAGTATGGACATTGAAGTACAAGGAAAGCCAAAGTTTCCTGATTTTGGGCATTCCAAATCTAGTTAAAAAAAAAAAATATATATATATATATATTCATTGTTATTGTTTCTTTTAAATAATATGTATATGGCATATACACATGTATGTAAGTTTTCTGTATAAACTCTTTTATTTTACTATTAGAATTGGAAATGTTAATATTCGTAATAATTATATGACATGAAGAGATTCTACAAGAACTGTAATATAAATAAGTACTTCACTGCTTTTAATTAATAAATTTATAATTATTCATATATTATCGTAATTTACTATTGTAAAAATTGTAATATTTATACGCAACTGTTATAAAACTGGGAAAAATTATAGTATATGTAAGACTAATGGTTCAGAATCAAATTCACTTCCATATTCATATTAAAAAAAACCAGTTTACTTATCTTTTAAAATAATACATTAACTTCATCGCTTTCATAATTTACATGTTTAACATTTGAAGGCCATTCTATATTGGTCGTATCGTAGACATCGCAAGTCACAAGCTTGTTGCTTCAGCCAATCCGATGCTTCAATTTTAAAGTCACATGATGCTTCCAACGGTACGATATGACCAATTATATTACAATATAGTATAGTGAATAATCATTTACTGTACAATGTTTTTTAATTTTAAAATAAAACATATTTTGATCTTGAATAAATATCTATTAGATATTGAATAGATCAGACTTATAATACAGAAAGATATTTAAGAAACTTGCAAATGTTTGTTGTAATTTTATGATATTACAGTACAAGATTCAGATAGACGTTCATGACAAGATCATTTTTTAAATATTTTTTCTAGTTAAATTAATTTATCTGACCCTGTCTTTTAGCTGCTGGAATATTTTCATTGGCAATTATTTGAAACTCTTGAAAACGTTGAGATATCCTCTGGTTCATTTTCAAGTACTTTTCCATGCAATTAAGGGCGCATTTTTCTTCTTTGGCTCTGATTTCTCGCGTAGTGAAGTCAGATATGCAGTCGATAAAGCATATTTCAGAAAGCTTATTATATGAGGTTAAGAAATCTCGAAACTGTTGAATACAAATATACAGGTTATATTATACATGTAACAGTTTATCTCATTGAAGATGTATATATATCTATATATATATGTATGCATCTTATATAGATATATATAACTCGCATAACGCTAGTATACTTTTAGTCAGCTTATGGAATAACTAAACTATTGTTCAAGAATTAATGTTAGAAATACGTACAGATTTAATCTGATCCACGTCGGTCGGAACTTGCATCGCCATTGTCAAAGCTTAATATTTACACAAAATGTCTTTGTTAGCTTCTGCCTCTTTGTGTTCCCATAAATATCGCATCTAATTATACCAGACCACGCCAAATTCCGACGGGCGATTTTGAGGTTAGGATAAACACGTGCGCGCGATGCATGTACACAGTTACAATGTAGGTGTGGAACGTTGAAAAATAAAACTGACGTAAATGAATATTCGTTGGGTGCGTGACACTCTCGCCATCTATTGGTTGTAAAAAAGCAGGCGGTGTAGTTAACTCCCGTGTACTCTACTGTCGTCTAAGCTGCTTTTTAATCTTCATTTTTATAGATATTCAGTGCTTTTATTGCAAAACAAAACGTCTTTAGTCTTTTTTTTTTCTTATGTATTCGGTTCCTATCGGCGCGTTCTTAAACTATTTCCATTCATTTCGATTCTCGGCAGTTGGCAACCACAGAAGTTTGTTAACAACGCGACCGTTTGAATGAATTTTAAACCGCCGTTAAAATGATCGTCTGGTAAATGCAGTGCAATTTCCTCGACATTATTTGAACAAATATCGCTCTCCAATTCGACATTTTTAAACGCGTATACATTGATAATTGTAAATGCTGACGTTCCGTCTTCTTAAAGATCCCTGTATGATTTGCCGATCACAGTACCATGCGTAACTGACGTTCCATCACTTTCAAGGGTCTTATCGATCGGATCAGCTATTTGAAAGAGTGGGAGAAAAGCGAAATCAGCCGGGAAATTCATTCGCGCGCGAGTTTCGGATCCAGCTGCTGCCGAGCCGCAGCTGCATTTAAAAGGTAAGTTCGCGGAGAAATTTTTGAGCAGGAGCAGAACGCGCGGTGAAAGTCAAACGACGACCAGGCTAATTAAACGATTATTTAATCGCCGTTTCTGGAAGAAATCGGCGGATGTCCCAACGGCAAGAAACGAGCGACAGATGTGCCGTATCGATGTCAGATCAAGGCACGAAAAAGATCCGTGTCGTTGCCTGTTGTGTCACATTGGCTGCGTTTGGCAGAAAAAGCAGCTTTGCAATTGTTGTAAGATTTATTTAATATGATTGATTTATAGGCCCGACTTTTACACCGCAACGTTACTTTGCCTTTAATAAGCGAGGCTTGAAACTCTCACTTTCTCTCTTTAAAACTGAGAAAGAAAAAGAGAGAGGGGGGAGAGAGAGAGAGAGTGTGTGTGTGTTTTAAGCCTCGCTTAAAGTCGAGTAATGTTGATGCAATCGGGCTTTATATATTTAATTTCAGTGAGGAATTAAGGATAAGAAGCAATTATATTGAAGATCTTACGACAATTGCAAAGCTGCTTTTTCTACTGAATGCAGGTTATTATTTTCGAATGACGATCAACGATATTGTTATCGAGTTACATTGGCTACATTTGCAACGTGAATTTAGGCTGTGGCCTGTACCCCAAATTCAACCTAAACTACCTAGGTCCCTCGCTGTCGACACTTGACAAATAAAAAGGACTCCTACTCTGTAACTGGCTTTATATGCCTACTGACAGTTGTCGGTGTCGTTGCGCAGATATTTTATATGTGGTGAAAAAGCTAACAACAATTATAGAATAGGAGAAGAATAAAGTCCTAACATTTTCAAATTTGCCCTTTATTTTCTTTAAGAAAATATGGTCACCGTACCAGTGATATATGTCAATTTAAGATTAACAAACGACGGTAAGCCGATTTATTTCAGGTTATAGACGGCCTATTTCAAGTCAAATCATCAAAAACCGAAGCCCTATAGCTAAGGTAGCAACCATGTAGGTTTTTCTTGAGAGGAAACGTGACAAGGAAAAATTTTTACGTATGTATAGGTTCGTACACGTACACATATATATACAAAAAATTTTCCCTTGTCACGTTACCGTTCTAGCGAAAAAGCTCTCAAGGGAAAAAGCTACATGGTTGCTACCTTGGTTTGAAATAGGCCGTCTATAACTTGAAATAGATTGACTTACCACCGTTTGTTAAATTCAAATTGACATATATATTATTGGTACGGTGACTATATTTTCTTAAAGAAAATAAAGGACAAATTTGAAAATGTTAGACCTTTATTCCTATGTTTTCAAACCAATTTGTGACTATCAAGAATCTGTGCATTATAAAATTTTATTGGACAAGTGTAATCAAATTGCACAGTTTTCTAATAGTTTTAAACTGTATGATTCGACTGTATTGGAACAAATCTTTGATCTAAAATAATAAAAGATTCGAAATAATAAAAAATGAAAACAATTGTAGTTTGAATAAATGTGATTTTAAAAATTAAGACAAAAAATTAACAAAAACAAATTGTATTTATCTGCATGAAACTGTAAAATATTTTCCGTAAAAATTTGCTCATTAATATAATATTAAACATTAGAACGCTAGTTAGAAAAGAACTCGGAAAAGAATTTCCCATAATGTTAAATAAAGGACAGTAAAGGACAATATCGGAAAATAAAGGACAAAATTGAGTTTTGAAAAAACAAATAAATTTAAAGGGCAGCTACCTAAAATAAAAGACTGTCCTTTACAATAAAGGACGTATGATCACCGTATTTGATAATGGACATATATCGTATCTCGTAAGTAAAAAAGTTTAAAAAATGTTTAAAGGGCTTCGAATGTTTCGTGTTCGAAAAGTTCAAAAAATTCGTGTTCAGGCCGCTTACGGTGTAAATGATTGATATCTAGACCTATTTTGGGTCGCATTATAGGTCAGGCCGCGTAGAGATCTCTCAGTGTAAACGTAATCATTGGGCTTATTCTTTTTTAGTTGAATTTTTTACACAGTTTATTTTTCCTTTTTTCTTTCAACTTGAAGAGAAAAGGAGAAAAAAAATGAATTGTGCAAGAAGTTCAGCTACAAAAAAACAGATCTATTGTGGTTCGTATTGATATTTCACTTTTATCGATAAATGCGCGCATTTAACATATAGTTTAACACATTATCAGGAAAAGTAGTTTTGCATCATAAAGAGATGCTATTTTCTCAAGAGAAATTGTTTTTATTTAAAATTTCCTACGTTATATTTATATATATTTTGAATACGCAATTTAAATTTATATTACATAGCGTCAATTATATTATAGATATAATAAATATATAAATAAATCTAATTTATAAACAGAAAGATAATAATTAGAACACTGTACCGAATTTTGGCACGATTTATAGAAACATAGATAGATCGTCTAGAGCGGATTTTACGAACGAGCTTTCAGTTCGATCCTTCTTGTCAATGACTCTTTACTTTAAACTTTAAACCCAAAGTTCACGCCAATAGTGGAAATCGAGCGTCAATCGAGGATTAGCGGGGTTTAGCCGTTCAGTTCAATTGAGTTTCCGTAGCGTCCGTTCCGCACGAGCTTCTCCGTAACGTTTTGTCTTCATCACAGACTTATATAAGTTTGTGGTGTTCGTTACGGTAGCGCGAGCCGGAGACAGCTGACAGCCAAGGGTTTCTCAACGAACTTTTAAAACGCGCTGTACTTACGTATACACCCGACAAACTTTAGAACGCACGCACGTTAAATCGTCAGTTCATCCGCCGCGTTTTTCGCGAAATCCCACGCGACGATAGAGATTAACAATAAATACAGTTTGTTTTGTTTTCGAATGTCGAGGGAGTGCAATGATGTATCGCGCGATTGTTTAGCGAGCTAATTCGTGCGGTAACGTTCTGCCATAGATTTATAACCTTCGTTCCTATAACACGTCGCCACTTTATCGCTGACATGATTGTAAGTTATGGCGATTCACGCCGATTTGCATTTAATTTTTTCTTTTTTTCGATATATCTTTCGTTAAAGAGGCACACAGGCAGCAAATGTCACATGTTGAGAAATTCAAAGGCGTATGGCAAATATAAGCGATAATATTTTAATAAGTTCTCTATGGAAAAATGTAAAGCAAGCTATTTTGTTACGATTTAATTCTGGCATTATGACTGAAAGCATTTTATCGTCAGAAAATAATCTAAAGAATTCTTTTCTTTGTCCTTCTAATTTGTTGCAATCGAATGCTCTAATTTATAGTCCTGTTCTTTTTTCGAAGAAAATGCTGAATCGGTGTACATTATTTGTTTCACTCCAACTTAAACTGTATCAGTGTATATCAGTTCAGAACTTTCTTTGAAAAAGAAAAGGATCTATATCTGCATATTGTTATTTTAGATTTGTTTTTTATAGCTGAAACTAACGTACACTTTTGGAACTTAACTTAAATAGATATGTTTGATATTTTGTGGAAGCAAGTTTAGTACAGAAATAAAAAAAACGGATTTAAAATACATCCAGTATTTTACATTTGAAGTTTTGTTCCAAGATTTACTCATAAATAACATTAAATTAAATATATCATTTTTTAACGCTGTTAATTAATTTTATCGTTTACTTGCAATAAATTATAGTAGCAATTTATATATGATTGTTTTATATATGACATTAATCTATGTATCTCGCGTTGTAATTGATGTCTGATGACGCTGTTGAATATCTTTCAGGGAACTAAATATCGCGATCGTGGAAGAGGTGCCGTCAACATGTCCTCAAGAAACATTTCTTCAGAGCGTCGCTCGAAGTCCATACTCGATAGAAAAAAGCCCGTATCCGCAGGAACGTTGCCGCAAAAGACGCGATCTTCGAAGGACGAGGCCGCTGTAAAAAGTTGCGCGACAAAATCACGAGGTCTTCGCGGGCGGCGGCTTCTTTCGCAGAGAGAAAATAAAATGTTGCGCGACGACGTGAAACACAAGGTTCACTTGTCCGACGAGACCAGCGTCGCCAGCGCGAGCAACAATGATCCGATTTACATTTTACGGAAAGAGATACACGACTGGAGGGTATCCGGGCAATTAACGGACAGATTTGAGCGCGATTGTCGTCTTACCGAAGACGAAACGGAGAAGAGTTCTGTTCAAGGTAAAAAGTAAATAATAACAATTATATTTAATCTTTACTCGCGCGGTTTTTTTAACGCTATCATGTGGAGTGTTTCAATAAATATAAAGATCGCATATTCCTGGTAAGAAAGTTAAATGTACTCACATTCGCCGCGTTAAATGATCAATGGCAGTAGAACTCGGTCATTCGTGGAGAACATCTGGATCTGGTAAATCCTTGACGACTGTTTCACGGTTTTCTGAAAATTATAAAAATTTATTATTAAACGCGCTGATACTCCATATGAGTAATAACGTTAAAAAAAAACATTATATCTCTATTTTCATTGTTTCTCTTTGATGATTTACGAGAAACAAAGATTGATAATATTCCATATATTCTTTAAAAATAAATGCATTTTTTTTTAATTGACGAACAATTTGTGCTATATATAATATGTATAAATAGTATACAATTTATTGAATTTATAAGACGGGGATCAATCAGAATCTGGTTATCTCAACTAGAATTATAACAAATTCAATCAGAGAAAATTCTGATTTGTCCATTTTCAACCAGAATTCCAATTAATTCCAACCAGACTTTTTCCAGTATATGTAATATCGTTGAAACAAATAATTATTATAATCTATATAATATATTTTAATTAATAAATGTTTTCGAGTCATGTGATGTAACAATGCGACTGTTTTGTGGTACACGAAATTATAATAAGTTGTATTCTGTATAATTTGTTATTTGAAAGTTTTACGCTGAGGATGGTTCGAACTTGAACCGAAACGTACGAAATTGAATTTACCTATGTTTGTAATAAAGTTTTTCTACAATTAAATAATTATAATTTAATTTGCGCACCGTTAAGCACGATGACTCCTATAGCATTTATATTATAATTGTAGTTTGAATTTTGAAGAGTCCGAACAGTGATATTTTAATTCCCTGGCGAAAACTTTTAGTGAGACATTGTGTTTATACCTGTTTAGTTAGCGTTTTATCAATGGTTATATTGTTTATGAAGAGTTTTATCGATGGTTGCGTTGTTTAAGATTGTTTATGAAGAGTTTTATTGATAGTTACACTATTTTGAAGCACAATAGAGGATTTACAAGGTGTTTGCAAACACCTTGTAAATCCTCTATTGATTAACATTTTATGAACGCTTAACTATAATGGAAATGTTTGAGATTATTCTTTAAACGCCATTGTAACATTTCATAAGAAACGCTTTGAAAACAGTCGCATAACGCTGACTTCACATGTGCATCAAAACATCTCCCAAACATTCTGTTTATAAACAAATAATAAACATCTCCACAACATGAAGATCTCTATTAAAGGCAGTATAGAAACGCAAGTCAAACATTTCTCAAATACTCAAACACAGGACCTGACATGTCTTTCCGATTATATTAAGTGTATTAGTCATGTTCCGTTCGAGCTGCGATCAATGCGTTTTTTAACTTGATACTTTTTAGTGAATATTAATGGTAATTAGTTGATCTAATGTTGAGACGAATTCCTTCTATGTCTTGGGGTGAGTCACCAGTTTTATTATTAAAATTTGAAACTTGTTCAATAGAAATATTTATAAGATAATTTTAATGTTTCGAATAGATTATAACATCAAATCTGCTAATCTGATGGTGATTTTTTCTTTGATATGAAGGGATTGATATTTTAAATTTGTTTTGCTGAAAATGGTTCCAAAGTGAACTGAAACGTACTATTTTTGGAATAAAGAACCTATTTTTTGGATTGAAGATCGCGTATTAATTACCACGCTGACTCTCATTCGCCCTGGTTTTGGAGTTTTTTGTTGTTGAATTTGGGAGAGTCCGTAAGAAGATTACATTATTATTGGTTGGAATTATAAAACTCATTTTCATGATTTTATATAGAAACAAGTCACGAATAAAACTATGAAAATGTGGTTTATTGTAAGTAAAAAATCTTTTTTAATGAATTTATGTCATATTTTGCGTTGCATGCAAATGGATAAAACAAAATATGAGAGATAAATTCTTTTTTTTATTTTTATTTATTATTAGATCACTTCATAACTATCATAAATATTCAATAAATGTTCTAAAGTTCAAATAAAACATCTTCTAAACATTTAAGTAAACTTAGATGTTTATTGAAAGTTTATAAGAAGTTTGCTTAAATGTTGAGAAGATGTTTCATTTGAACTCTAAAACATCTATTGAATTGTTCATAAGATAGAAATTTAAACATGGAATTGTTTAAGAGATGTTCACGATTATGTTTCATAGGCGTTTAGGAAGTGTAAGATGATGTTTCTGGAGTGTTGCAAATGTTCAGTGGAAAGTTTAATTCAAACATCCTCTGAACATTTCCAACACTCCAGAAACATTACCTCACACTTCCTAAACGCCTACGAAACATAATCGTGAACATCTTTTAAACAATTCCGTGTTTAAATTTCCATCTCATAAACAATTCAATAGATGTTCTAAAGCTCGAATGAAACATCTACTCAACATTTAAGCAAACTTCTTATAAACTTTTAATAAACATATTATTTTCGCCAGGGTTGTTAATGTTTTCGAGTCATTTGATTCTAAAGTAAATTATCAAATTATAAAACGCATTTAAATTGAAATATGAATTAATGAAATCATTAAGAATTTTTCTCATCAAGGATTCCAAGGATTTATCTTACATCAATTTTAAGGAAAACCGCGTTTAATAATAAATTTTTATAATTTTCAGAAAACTGTGAAACAGTCGTCAAGGATTTACCGGATCCAGATGTTCTCCACGAATTACCGAGTTCTACTGCCATTGATCATTTAACGCGGCGAACGTGAGTACATTTAACTTTCTTCTTATATGTAATATATGCGATCTTTATATTTATTAAAATTTTATATTTGCTTGCGCGAAAACACACGCGTGTTTCGTTAAAATGAATTATTATTCTGGATTATGTGTTGAAATAATCGTACGCGTTTATTTATGATTCGAACAATTATACTTTGTAATACATCGCGAGAAGTAACAGGAAATGACAATCGCAGAATTTGCTCGATTGAGTAATAAAATCCTTTCTTTTTTTAGATACGGTCAGGTTTTATTTTGACAAATATCACCTATGATATCCGGTTATCGTCGACGCGTAATTCAATCGACCGGTTACATCCTGTATTCATTTTTCTCCGCGGCGATAGTTGCACAAACGACTTTTTCCATCGATTGTCGGAACCGCGTGTCCGGTCCACTCGTTCGCGTAGCGCGAGAGTTATCACGGTGCGAGTTATTTTCTCGCCGTGACTTACAAGCCCCGGTTTTTGTCCGGTGCGGTTCACCAGCGCGTTGTTACCCGCCAGTGATTTCTTGTCAGTGTCTCAGGTAAAGCAATGGCTCGAGAAATGAGGTAAGTGAGTAACATTTCTGCTTGCAGTGCACGTGTGATGCATGCGACACACATCGTTTTTGCGACTGTATTTTTATATATGCACGTATTTTTATAAACACGAATCTGGCGTCGATCAAACCGAATTGAACTGATTAAAAAATAGAGAGAGAAATGGAAAGAGAGAGAGGTGTGCATTTATTAAAAAGCTCTGCCATTGATCATTTAACGCGGCAAACATGAGCATATTTAATTTTCTTATCGGGAATATGCGATCTTTATATTTATTTAAATTTTATATTTGCTTGTTGATATTCCCTCAGGCGCACAAAAATATACATTGTCAAAAATGTTCAGTTAAGTATAGTCTTAAGATGTCGTGAATCGATCAGAGAGTCATATTAGCACCTTAAGACATTACTCAAGACTATCTTAAAATAAGATAGACTATGAATACCTCTATACTCTCTATAACACTTGGCTCTTAATTTTTATTACAAAATGCTAAAATCTACAGTTGAAGAATAAAGTATTTGAACATACGAAAAATAGGAATGAGGAATTATTGGATAATTATATAAAAATAGAGAGAGAGAGAGAGAGAGAGAGAGAAGAAAATAGTATATAATATACACTGTTCAAAAAAATTATGGCATAGAAAAATTATGGGTAAAAATTGGCCAACTTTGGCTAACGATAATTTTGCGAAAAATTATCGTAGAATAATGTTTCTTTTTTTTTTAATTAAAGCTTGAAATCTCTTCTTTTTTCGCACACACACGCTGTGCAAAATCCGACAGCAATCTCGTCGTGGAGCATATCAGATAATGATAATGTCCATACATGTAAAAAATACAAGGGTAACTTTAAGGTGCTGTAACTTTGCGAAAAAAAATCGCAGCGACATGTTTTTTTTTTTTTTTAAATTAAAGAGAAAAGTTTGAACTTTATGTCGCTGCATACAGCATTCCCTAAAAAAATTTTACAAAGTCCGTGCATTCCGTTAAACTTTGCAATTTTCAATATGACAAACACATATTTTTGAGAGTTACAATGGCAGAGGTGTATCGAACTTAAAATCTGACCATAACGTCTTAAAGAAGAGATTTCAAGCTTTAATTTAAAAAAAAAGAAACGTCATTCTACGATAATTTTTCGCAAAGTTATCGTTAGCCAAAATTGGCCAATTTTTGCCCACAATTTTTCTATGCCATAATTTTTTTGAGCAGAGTATATATATATATATGCATATAAAATAGAAAGAATGTATAAGAGAAAGAGAGAGGGGGGAGGGGGGCTCGTGTCTGTTACGTAAGTAACTGTAAATAAAGAATGAGAGAAGCACGGCTGTTCGTCTCTACCTGCTGCGCTCGCACACCCACCGAGAGCAGGACTACGTCATTCTGGAATTTTCGAAAGTTTCGTCTAACCGGTTCTCAATCGCGCGCGCCCGAGACCCGTTCGTGACTCGCCACCGATAATGCCTTCGCCTGCGGTGGGATGCACACCGCGTACCGTTTGCTGGAAGCCGATCATCGTTCACCGATCCCCTGACGTTCTCGCGCGCGAGCGAAATCTCCCGCAATATAGTGCGACTCGCGAAATATACGTGGATATAAATTAAATGTTTGATGTGTTCAGCAGAAAAAGTAGCAGTTTAACTGAAACAAGGGAGTTAAACAATTTAATTCAAGAAATTGCATTTAATTTTACTCAAATTTAATGTAATATTTACTAAGTGCATATACTCTCTAATATGGACTATTGCTTACTTTAAAACTAACTACAGAAATACGCGGAAAATATATTTACATTTTCAAGGACGATTACGATAACTTTAGCCCCTCAAAATGAAAACGTTTTTCAAAAGCATTTTTAGCAAGAAACACACGAGAAAATTAGTAAAAGATTTCTACAGGCATCAAAATAACAATTACAAACGGACAAAAAGGAAAAACGGATTTCAGTCCACAAACAAAAAGTAAAGCGATCCTACCTGAGGTGTACCTCACCTCCTTCCCCCTATCTTGACTGTCTCTAAAGGACTACGACTTTCCATGTGAAACAAGATCTACCTTCTCTCTTTACCTAGGGGCATCCGACTTTTCAAGCAAAGCGAGGTTCACCCCACCCCAAAATATGGTTTGAGTTAGGTTACTTTCTTTGGTGGTGGAAAGGGTGGAGCATACTGCCATGCATATACTTTACAAAGCGAGAGCCATCTCACCTCCTTTCCTGCCTAAGGGAGGATCTGCACGTCCCACTTTCCACGCATAGCAACGTCCAACCCTATCCCCTCTCCCGCCTAAAGGGCTTCGACTTTTTATACAAAGCGAGGTGCATTCTACCTCCCCTGCCTTTTGATATTTGTTAATTAAAGAACTTTTTTACTATTTTTCTCGTATTTCTTGCTAAAAATGCTTCCAAAAGTCATTTTTATTTTGAAGAGCCAAAATTATCGTAATTATGCCCATTTTTACATATAAAAGTTAAAATTAAAAATTAAAAGAACATGTTATTGGACTCAAGATATTGAATTACCATTACTCCTTTGGTATTTAACAGTGCAATGAGGAAAGAGCGTAACAAGAATCAATCTTAAAGAATTTTACAGCAGTTGCAAAACTGCTTTTTCTTATACTGAATGCAACAAATTCCTGCGCCTTTATCCGCGATCAACATTTGATCATATCCGTAAAACATAAGATAAAAATTATAATAATTTAATTAGAAAATATTATTATCTCAGTTTGATTGCGTTGCAAGACAAATAATTGGCGCGCAGTTATATCTGAGATAAAAATTAATGAAATACATATAGATGTTAAGATGTATTATTCCAACGTCTGACTCTGATCGTAACTGACGTTTCTCATACTTAACTGATTTATTCATATAAGCGGTTCTGTGTTCTAATCTTAATATTATAAATAAAAATGATTTTTCTTATGCAAGCAGAACGATAGATTACAACAATATCAAAATAACTTAAAAACGAATCGTGACCGATAAAAAAGTGAAAAAAGTGACTTTTAATAACCATGTTGGAACCATTTTGACATCACTTTGATGTCACAATGACTATTTGTTTTGCTTGGGTAGATTCTCGGTATATTGCGGCAATGTAAATATTAAATATCGTACAACGCGATTACAAAGAGCGACGGCGGTTTATTTACATTCGCGAAATCGACGAGCAGGGAATATTGCTGTCAACGCAACGATACGTGTGAAAAACGATGTCGAACCGAGTCGCATGATGTAGAATTAAAATTCCGTTTTCGACGCGAACGGCAGAGAAGCGACTTTGCCTCCACGGTCGAGGACGAATTCGGCGACTCGTTATTCGACGCACGGTCCGGCGTGCGCCGAAAATATATTTTTACTACTTAAGCACGCGAGCCGCATGCGTCCCGCTTCATTAAGCACACGAGCTATTGTTCTCACTAACCTACAGCACTGTGTGTCTCATTATCATTTTTCGTGACGCCGTTGCTAAAAGATTGAGGATCTTCTTGTTTTGCGCGCCTTCACGAAAATCCCTTGAAATGCGTCACGTTTCATGGAATCGATTTCATCTAGGAAGTAGACAAATTAACCTTCGTCAGCTCCTCAGGTCGAATTGGATTGTTTTTCTGATACCTTCCGATTAATCCTCTGAAGCTGAGTCAGTGGATCTTCTATTGAATCTACTTCTAATAATCTACAATTATAAATCTCTGAGTCGAAAATGTCAAACAATTACATTTTTGTGTTACATCTGCAAATTTGAATTATTTTTATTAAAATTTATTTACAATTAGTATTTATTCCTTTTTATGAATTGTGTTATTTTTGTTTCTTGAATTAATTAGTACGTTTTAAATTATAACATAAAATTTTTATTATCAATTCCAGCCAGGACTTTGCAGATAATTTACTATTGTTTTATTACTGATTGTTTTCGAAACTGTGATCATTAAAATGGAAATCGGATTACTCTTGATAGTCAACGTGAAGCTTCTTACGATTAAATTAGATGATCACAATAAATTCTGTCGCTTCTTCGAAAACCTTATTCTTATTCACGAGAAATATCGTCGATAACACAAAAGTATTGAACCGATGCTTTAATTAAACAATTTAATTTAATTGGGTCAGTCAAAATCGAAGGTCGGATAAGAATTAAAAGATTAAACTCGATAAGGATTTTCATCATGAAATTGAGATCTCGACCTTACATCTGATAATTAAATTCATGGTATAATCAGAAAGATTGAATTTCAATTTCGTACGTCAAGTTCTATATCGATTTCTTTCAATTCGAATTCGTTTTCACGGATTAACTACGGTAAATTTTCCACGCTTACGAATTTCTTTTCCGAGAGACGATTTCGTTTTTACAGTCCAATTTTTCGGAATGATAAATTCATGCTCGCTCTGTTTGAAATCGAAACGGCGACAAAGTAACATGATTCGCAAACAATGCAGACGAGGTTTAAAATTAGATCGTCGGTGATTTGCTTTCTTGAATATTCTGATACGAGGCCGCTTGTGTCAGCGCTAAGAAGACAATTTCGTGTATAATTAGAGCTTGTTCACACGATACGGTTTTTTGCCAGATCGGTCGTTTTGTTGAATCGGTTTTTTTGCCGTACTTTACAGTGGCAATACATTTTATATGGGAGTGTTCACACGATACGGTTATCGACCGTATGCGAGAAAGTTACCGAATCGGTTGAAAATGACGTTCGGTCTTGTCACTGCAAACCGTATACAGGATTCGGCAAAATAACCGAATCGGTCGTCAGAGCCGCGTTCAGACGATACGGTTTTTCTACCGATACGGTTTTTCTACCAATACGGTTTCAGTTTGTACAAAGAACTTTCCACTCTTCTTAACAAGTAATCAAAAGTAGGTATGGGCATTCGAAAATATAATTGAAAAATTTTATTTCATCTCTCCTCAATTGACACATAAATGTCCAATATAATCCCAAACGAGATCTCTCACTCACAATTGGATCCAATATTTTCTGTTAATTTTTTTATGACGACGGCGATAGTTCCAATAAGTAATGACAAATGTATTCATATCCATCTCGGGAGAAAGCTTATAACGGAATTCATTGGGCATACGGGAGAATTATACAGCAAAATTACCGTATCGTCTGAATACGACATACGATTCGGTAAAATTATCGCAACGGTCAAAAAACTATATCTTACGAACGAGCTCTAACTTGCGCCACAGCGTTCGAGCATAGTCAGCTCTCATCCGGATAATGATGTAGGTTAGGTTCCCAAGCGGTATATATCGCAAAAATCAACATTCTTCGCGAAGCCGCGCGAGGCTCGCAAAAAGCGTAAACCGGTTTGCCTCGTAAATGGCACACGGGCGTGCGAACGGGAGACATGGACGCTCGCACTGCTGATAAAGGAGCACACCGGTGCCCGAGCACGGAGGATACCTCACGCTGCGCTCCTTTGTGCAATTCGCTTTTCTCGGATTTCTGCGGTTTTTCGGATTTACCGCGCGCGTGTAAATCATGCGGCCGCGAAAGATGACGAGATCGTCCCGCGATGAAGGAAGGAAACGTCACCGCCGATGACTTGATTTCATTAAACTTGTAACAGAGACACATTTTTGTGACGCTAAAGGAATATATGGGTCCTTGGGATTCATTAAAGTTTTTCTGTTAATGGTTTAAAAAATCTGATTACTTGAACTTAACATAAATATAGTATGATTACTAACCTACATGAATACAACAGAACTGTGAAAAATAAAATTATGTGAAACATAAAATTATTTTAAATAATTTAACCCTTCCCCAACAATGTAAAGTCCCTGGACTTTAAAGCACATATGACTTTTTTCTTTAAATTCTGATAAACAAATTTAAATCTATAAAATGAATAAAATAAGTAAATTTCTATTATTGTAAAAAAAACGTAAAATACAATCCGACTTTTATTATTACAAAAATTCATATTAAAGCTTTCACAAATATTGAAGTAATTAAGTAAGAATTTTTTCAGATTTTTATACATTCCGGAATAGTATAAAAATCTCAAGTTCAAATGGTTATGAATGGAGGATAAAAATTTTACGTTGCCAACGGGGAGAGTTAAAAATTAGAAAAATATTCCAGAGTCACCAAGGTTCATATATATGTTTCAATTACGAGTTAATCTTGTTTTACGTATCTGCATCAAGAATGCATATAAACGTCTCTCGTTGCAGCACACGTTGGATTCTCGGAGCAACACATCAGAATTTTTATCGACTCTGCTAATTCCTGTGAATATACGTCGAAATGGCAAGACAGTTGGAGAGCAGGTTCCGTTCGAAAAATTTTTTCGTAACCTTGGCACAGATTTAAGAACCCTTCTCAGATTTTAGACACTCTCACGGGACCCTTTCAGCAACTTACAAATGAATCGTTACTCTATATTCGGAACCGGTTTGCCATTTGCCCCAGTTTGCACTGATACACTTAATTCACATCCACAACGGATCTAAACTCGATTTTCTCGATCTCGCATCTTTATCAGCTTCTCGCATGGTTATAAGAAAAAGGAGTATCAAAAATATTCGCAATTATTTCGTATTCATGCTCACGAATGTAGATTCGACTCGCCCGGGACGACTCTTCTTGTTTTTCTTCTACTTTCTCTTCTAACAGGGAAACGTTACAAAGCATCACGATACGCATGATAAAATGTTAATCACGAAATATGATTGATTGATTGAACAGGCTTGCCGCTGAGTCATTATTCGCACTTTACCCGCTATTTTGAAAAAGGCTCACTTTTGCTCATTTTTCCTCATTTTTTGGTAAAAAACTCACTATTCTCACTTTTTTCCGATAAAATTGTATTATTTCTGTGTTTGCTATAATTTCTGTCTAATAAGTTATATATTTTTAAAATTTTTGCTGCGTATTTTTATTTCTTTTCTGTGAGTAAATTTGAATAATTTGAATCTCCTGTCATAGCTATATACCATCCTAGTGGTGGGATTCTTTTACTTCATTACTGATTATTTAAGGAAGGTTTTCATTTAAACATTTCATTATAATTTAGTTATTTCAATCCACGTAAATGAAACTAATTTATTGAGCATTAGTGAACATGAAGGAAAGTGTTGTAAGGTAATAGTTTTATCAGTATAAAAAACTTATTAGAAAATGTGATATTATTGTTCTCCCCCGCCTTCCCCCTCCCTCCCCTCCATATATAATCCAATAATAACCGACATATGGTATAGAGGAAAGCCCTCTACTATGAGATAGGCGCCTAATATGAGATAGTTTCTGTTAAACTAATAAACACTATCTATGGTCCCACCATGAATTTATTGCTCTTGGATTGAAAACTATTTAATAGGAAATTCATTATTAGATCATGCCTGTAGTCATTGTAAAAAAAGATTTTAGAATTTGTATACGTCTTCAAGTTCCATTGAGATGAGCCTTTAAACCTTTTGTTTGTTATTTAATAAATAAATATTTGGCAATAAATTCTTCATGTAGTGATAGAGTATAAGTTCGTACTAATAGAAAAATACGGGATATGTAGAATTGCTTAATTGCAGAAATTAGATTTGATGATCGTAAAACCCTAAGACGTGGAAATCGTAATATGAGATATCCAGGGTATTTTTAATATGAAATAACCCATGCTCATATGTCACAATGAAAATTGTTGCTAAAGTATAAATGTTACTGCGCAAAAAACTCATTAACCCTTATTTGTTTTTTGACATTCTCGAGAGTTTGGTTACTTGTTTTATTTTTAATGTCATTGTACAATAATGAGAAGGACTCACCGTTCGGAATCGGCGTTAAACTGTAGGTCCC
This sequence comes from Trachymyrmex cornetzi, assembly GCF_001594075.2. NCBI lineage: Eukaryota > Metazoa > Arthropoda > Insecta > Hymenoptera > Formicidae > Trachymyrmex > Trachymyrmex cornetzi. Next base: position 31,516 of record NW_017296063.1, read on the forward strand.
CTCGAGTTGACAAACTCTAAGGAATAAGAATGCAAACTACTACCAAATGCGAAAACATAAGCGAGCTTTGCTTCTCGAAGAAGCTCTAAAGCTAAATTGATACGCATGGTATTGTGACCCCTCAAAAATGGAGTCGGAAAACCAAATCAGAGGAATATAATAGAAGAAAAACTAGAATATATAATAGAAGAAAAATGAAGTAGAATATAATAGAAGAAGAATGAAAAGGACAATCGAAATAAATGTCGAGTGCCTGTTTCTGCGATGCTTGATTCCAACTACCTGAAGACGAGTTTTGAGTATAATCTATCGCATGTTCAGTTTTCGCGCACACTGACTGTTTGCATTTTAGAAACATTAAATACAGTTTTTTAATTGCAATACTCATATATTTTGTGTTTTGTTATCGATTTCTCGGGGCATCTCATATTATGAGCATAATTTTCTGATTTTGCGATTTGCTCACTTTTTACATTTCTTTAATTAAAAAAAAAATGGAATTCGAATTAAATTTTACATAACGTTATGTTAAAGCTTATTCAATTTCCTTCAAAATGACATATTATTTTAGACATATTATTATTCTACCAATAGACTTCTAGCATTTACCCAAAATGAACTCGGTATCTCATAATAGCAAAAAAAGAGAGAGAAAAGAGAGAGAGGAAAAATAGAAAAAAAATGAGAACTCTAGCCCTGTCTCTCGCGACGAGGGGGAGACAACGAATTTCCGGTTTCGTCGTACATTGACCCTACCGTGCTCGAGGGACCGTTCTATGTGGGTTATGTTTGTCTATGCTTTCTCTCCGACGCCGAGAGAATCCCTTATCCCCGCCGATAAAACCGACCGAACGACTGCCGGCGGCTGACGTCACGGAGTCGTACGCAACATCACGTAAAAAAAAGAGGAGAAAAAGGGAGCAAGAAAAAGGTAAAACGTCGCGGCTGGCCGCCGCCGCGCCTCCTCGGCCGCATCATCGTCGAGATCGCTACGGCGCATTTAGCGCGCTCTAAATATGGCTATCCGATTCTCACCACGTGTTTACGTGGTACGCTGCTTTTTTTCGTATTGCGTAGTTAAGAGAAGCAGACGGTATGGTACGTGCATACACGTATGCACGTACGTAGAACGCTAAACGCGACGCTAAACAAAGACGGTACGAAGGATCGGGCTTAACGCCGCGTGAAGCGCGCATCCGTGTCTCGCGCGTTTACCGCTAATCGCGGCTATCCGATCGTCGCGATAACGTCGTACGTGATCTACGTGTTAAAGTGAAGTCAACCTTGGAGATCTCTGACGGTACATTTATTGCTAAACGCGGAATGAATTACGAGATGCGGGATTTTTTTTTAATGAATCGAATAAGATGTTTTGCAATTCCCAGGGACTAGCCTTTTACCTACATAACGTATCAATGGAGACCTTATAATAGAATCTGACCACTAATTTATATATATATATATATATAAAGATATATAATTTCTCTTTATATCCAAGAAACACATAAAAGTCAACAAAAAAAATCGAAATAACTATATTTTGATTCTCTCACTAAACAGTCAAATTTTATAATAAAAAATTATTATTTTGACTTTTATTGATTTGGTGTGTTTCTTGATACTAGGTCTGTTGGCGTTGTTTGTATTTTTTGCACTCGGCATCTTTGCTTCCTTTGTCTTCAACGTCTATATAATACATATTTATCTCCTTTTAAGTACAAAAATTTTGAGGGTTTTCAAGCAACGTCAACAGACCTACTATCTCATTCTAATTACTGTTTCACTCTATATTTAATTAAGAGTATAGAATGAGACAGTAATAAGTCAAAATGAGTAATATATATATATATATATACAGGGAGAAATTATGTATATGTATTTCTCTCGTAGAATTTTAATAAAATCGATCGTGGCCAGACTCTGACGATATAAGGTCTCTATACATAAATAGTATATCAAATAGAAGTAAAAGTATTGAATAAACGCATTTAATTTTAGAGTAACAAAGCAAAAATGGGAAAACTTGTAAAAAAAAATCCATGTATAGGCGTGGCAAGATGCAGGTATCCGGATCGAGGACTTGGTCTCGCCATGTAAGAACGGAATTTGAAGACTGGTAGAAATGTCAGAGGCGACATGAATATGCTAAAAACATCGCTCTGACGCTCTCCCGTTATTAAGAGGCTGACATAATCGGCGGCGAAGAAAAGCGCGGCTGGCTCGACGTGGCCGCGTAGAATGCCGCTTATGCCGCAACGCAACGCAACGCAAAGCAACGCAACGCAGCGATATGCTCCACCGAGTAGAGTTCGCCAGCCAGTCAGCCGCACGTTTTTTACGTAACGCTACGCGTAACGCTGACGCGCGTGACGTCAGCGCGTTCGGCGTCGAGCCAGCCGACCGCCGACAACGACGACGATGATGGTGGAGGAGGTGAAGCGAGCGGCACGGACACTCGGAATTCTTGCGAAGAAAGCACGCAACGGGCATAGCCGAGCGCGACCGAACATCGTGTTCCTCTTCCTCCGCACCTCACTTCACGGCATACTTGCACGAGGCGGCAACGTCGCGAGCGTCTGTTAGGTTCAAGGGTACGGAGCGGAGGTTGGCGTTGGCTTCGTCTCGCCGCCGCCCATCGCGGCGTCGGCGTCGGCGGCGAGCGCATTGGGCCGTTGCTTTCGCGCGCTCTCGCGACTTCGCTTCGTTCAACGGGAAACTTTGCAAATGGGTGCTTTCCATTTGACGATACAAGTCGATACAAGTATCGTTCTATCCTTGTTGACATTCAGAGAGTGACAAAGATAGAATACGATACTTGTGTCGACTTCTGTTCTACAATACTCAATAGGATCATAAGTCGTAAGAAATTGACCAATCACAATCGAATATGATGAAAAAATCGACTATTGGTCACAGTCAAATATGAGAAAGATATTCGAGTATAATTGGTCAATTTTTACAAATACTTACAACTACTTACGACTATAGATCGTAGTGAAGTTTTTCATTTTTCTTTTTCGGAAAAAAGATTAGGATCTGCTAAAATATCAGATTTAACAACATTGCGATTCCTTACCCTAAGGGCCGGTTATTCCACTTTTCGGTAAATTTTATCTGTTGGATAAGTAGCAAGATAATCCAATCACATACATGGATTACCAGATTTATCCCACAGGTAAAATTTACCGAAAGGTGAAACAACCGACCCTGAAAATAACAATAAAGGAAATATAAGGGCTCGTGGGAATAGACGTTGTCTTTTTTTCTTTTAAAATTTTTCTTTGTCAAAAAAGGTTATTCTATTGAATTGAAAATAAAAGACGCTAAAGAATCTTCCTTAGCCGATCATAGATCCTAATCTTTTTTCTGAAGAAGAAAAATGAAAAACTTTATTTTGGAATTTTCAAAGTGAAACCGCAACACATACCTGAATCATAACACATTAAACAACCATTCCAAATCCTTCCTTTCCTTTCACTTAACGGAAAAGAAGAATTCTCTTGATCGATTCTCTTGTGCACTGTGTTCCCAATTATAGAATAGGCTCTACGGTTCACGGCTTATGACCCTATTGTAGAAAAAGCATAAAAGATGCGCGTACGTCGTCGTCTCTTGCGCTTTGTAAAAGACATGTTCTTTATAAAGGAATCGTTGCAATAGACGAGCGAAATTAACGAGTGGCGGCGTGGGTGAAAGAAATCACGTATTTGGATGATTCTGATGATCGATAGCGCGATTATTCTTTATAGGTGATCTTACATTATTAATAATACTATCACAGTATTAACAAATACTGACAGTAATACTATCAGTATTAACAAATACTAACAGTATTACTGATCGTGTGTGACTAATATTGATGGATTGACGTAGGGTACTACAACAAATTAGAATTTTCTTATTGACTCTATTATAATTTCAGTTGAGAATTGAACCGCGCGAAATGATCAGAATCTTCTAGTTCGTTTTTAACCAGAAATTTTTCTCAATGCAATGAACCTATATTTATTTGTGAGATACATGTGTTTTCACTCTGAAATAAATCCTTATTTAAATACGGTGAAATAAATTTTATTTCTAGCAAATAAACCATCTATTTTGTTTACAATTTGTTTTACAATTAATACGAAAAATAAGATATATTTCACAGAAATGTACATTTCGTCGATTTTTTTAATAATCAATAAATATTAAAGAAGACATTACAAGTAACATTTGTATCTTGTTTCTTATTTTTTTCTGAATAAGACTTAATCTCCGTTATATAATTTACTTTTTATCTTGTTTGGATGCTAACAATTAGAAAAAGATAAAAAGTAACTTAACCAATATTAAAGTTAATCTCTGATAAAAATGAACTTTAGTCTTTTAATTTTTTAGTATCTATTTTATGTTTATGCGTTTTTATATTTCTAAAAATCTTTCTTTATCTGTGTGTGTAACGTAATATTTTTCCAATATTTTTTTATCTTTGAATCAATAAATCAAGCTATTAAATCTGTCGAAAGATTTAACATCTGATATATACCTTAAAGCAAGCGATTGCAATAATATAAATAAAAAGACAGGTGATTCAAAATGATAACTTTCAGACACGTGTGTTTTTAGACACAGATACGCGTTGCTGCATTTCCGTGTGTCATACAGACGAGACAATATATGTTTCGTTGCGGTTAAAGGGGCATCCGGTCTTTTAATTGGATTCCCTGAATTTTCAAGCGTCGAGAATATTGCTCCACACACATTCGACAGATTCACGAAGGGACTATTGAAGACAAAGCGCAATCAATATTTTATATATGATCAATTACGACGTAACAATATGAAACGGTAACTCAATCTATCTGAAAGATTTATTTATTGAGATTAAAATGTGCAACTTTGTGAAATATTTATTGTAGATTATTTAATATTCTTTCATATCTGACCTATATCGAAGAGAAATAAAAGAAAGCTCTTTTCTTTGAATTTTAAAAATCATTCTGAACACTAATTTCAATATGAATAAAACAAAGTTAATTAGAGATCAAAATCAGAAAGATTTTTTTATATCTAGTTTTTCTTGAATTTTTTAGCATTTAGAAACTTTTAAAATATGAATACTAAATATTTCAAAATATTTTATAAGCTTTATAAAATTAAATTTATAATTTTATAAAGCTTATATACTTGATTTAAATATATACTATAAATTATTAATATAACGCGGACGCCCGAATAATGAAATCTTCGTTGAACTTTAATGATTTATTACCCAATCGATACGCTCACGATTTCGCTCACGATTCGAAAATACACCTCGTTAATTAACTATGTCGTAAGATATATTAATAAAATATTTATCGATGGTGACAAAAATAAACTGCGGACGTATGTGAAAAAGAATAGATCTATCTCTTTATCAGGAAATGGCGCAGTAACGTACGAGATGAAGATGCAAAAAATTCTCAGGCACCCTAGACAAATCGTGCTCTTTGTGTCGTCAATTCATATTATATATTGCGCATTCATTGAATAACATCTGCTTAAATAGTACAATGGTCTTAGGAGGGCGCACCGTTGAGTCCTTTTATTGCGTCTCAAAAAACCTCGCCGGTTCCCAAAAAGGATCGACCCTTCGAAATCTTTAAGACGGCCAGGGCCCCGACATCTGTTCTCTTCGGTAGGGAAAGGGAGTTCCGCACGTGTCTCTCTCTCCCCCTTCCTCCCCCCGTACAGAGACATCCGAAAGTGGCTCATTGTGTAGGTAAAACGGGAACTGGCATCTGTTTTGCGCGTGATTTGTGGGTCGATTATTTTTGGAGATTCCGTGAATTCTTCATTGTTGTTACACTCGTCAAATCACCCTTTAAAAAGGTGCGACATGAACATCCAAACGTGAAGCGACGTAGACAAGGGGTGCGTTCCGTTTCTCGCATGATGCGTATAATGCATCGTTTATCTTTGTTGCTCACCAAATGTTAAACAAGGACAATGGATGCATCATGCACATCATGCGCGATACGGAACGCACCTAAGGAAGAATGTTTTGACAACGGAATTAAATCGAAATGCTCGGAGATTATTAACCCGTCGATAGAGTATAATTAACATACGTAACACGTATGCACCAATTACGTATCCTTGAGCTCGATTTAGGCAAAATTCGGAATTGCTGAAGCGTCCGTGGTGTATCAGCTGTCGACCAAGAGTGAAAAACGTCAGCCTCTTTAGCTCAGTGGCAGAGCACTGGTCTCGTAAACCAGGGGTCGTGAGTTCAAACCTCACAGGAGGCAAATTATTTTTGTTCAACGTTCTGCAATGTTTTTCTACAATGTTTCACGCATTCTGCACTGAGACAAAATATAGTCAATTTTAATAAATATTTAATCGAATACCACCAAATATTTATTAAATATAGAGGTATATTTATTTGGTATAAGAACTATTAATTTAATTTAATAATATAATTCTTTTTGTTTTGAACAAATATTTACTCAAATTGACTTACTTTTTCTCAGTGTGCATATTGTTTTTATTTTTTATCTTTGTCTCGAATTATTAATTCTTATAAAGTAAATTTTTAATAGAAAAAATATGTATGAAATCTGCAAATATTCAGAAACATTAATATTGAATTCCAACAATATCATATTTTTAATCTAATTTATTGCAGATTGAATAATAAAATTAATTTGCCTTCATATTTATAATTTAATTAATTAAGAAGCGCTGTTTACAGATCAATAATCATTCTGTTCTAGCGAAGAATGTATCTTCGTTAAAGTGTAAAGGGCGAGAAGAGAGAATAGCGCAGGGTATCGAACGGATCGGCCAAGTCGGCGATAAAGGAGCGATTTAGAGATATCCCGAATGCGAAGGACGAGATAAACTCTGGCAATTAAAACGAATCGCAAGCCGAAGAGATCAGGAGAGAAAGAGGGCGAGGATAGGGCGAATCGGCATTCGGTCGGCATTCGCGGTCTCGGACACGAATGCGACCCACGTATATCCGAGATGGGGGGGGGGGAAGATACCCGGTCCGGTTCTCGATATTCAAGAGGGTTACCCCGAGCAGCGCGTCGTGTCGTTTCCGTAAAACGTTCGCGAAGCAAGAAAACCGCGAGAAAGAGAAAAAGATTGAAAGAGAGAAAGAGCGAGAAGTACAAAAGCGAGAGAGATCGGAGAGGTGCATGTAGGGGGTTCGACGGGGGTTATACGAGCTACGAGCGGAATCGCGACGTGAGAGGAGGGGGTTCCTGGGAATGTTCGCCTCCTCGGCGTTCTGCCTTCTACTCTCCATCCCCTTCGTCTTTCCCGTTTTCACAGCGCCCGCTGCTGCCGTGATGCCGAGAGCGGAATACTAATTTTTACGCCGGAGACATGAAGAAACGTGCGCGCGCGATCGATCCGCCGGTGCCACTGCCACCTTCCGCCGAGGGTTGCATAGCATATAGCGCATCGGGGGTGCATGACCGAGTGCTGCGTTGGTTAGGGGTTAACAGCGCCCTGCATGACGCAGCCTTCTCTTTTCTTCTCTCCCCCCTCCCCCCTCTCTCTCTCACATACTCTCTCTCTCTCAAACCCCCCCCCCCCCTTTCTCTCACACACTGCGACGTGGAATGTCGTTAACCCTTTGTGCTCCGCTTCGCGTATCTTATGACAACGTGCATTCGCTAGCATATCGACGCCTTATCGACGACCGACCGGCTGTTGAATAAAAAAATTCTTCGTCGTGTATGCGCATTTCAAGAAAGCTTTCTGCTAGAGGTCGATTGGAATGAGGTAAAAATTACAAAAGTGAGAAAAAAATATAGTATATTCACCAGAATATTCATAATTTCATTGTCAACATCTAGTGAATTTTCTCACTTTCGTAATTTTGTTTCAAGGTACACAATCGATTCTCTGGGTTGGGACAATACACGTAAAATACGCAGAATGATGCGCAGAAATGAATTATTCCATTGAGTATAGTGATAGAATCGCGTAAATTAATATAGATAGAATTTACATTTTATCATCTAATTATTCAGTATGCAGAAGAAATCTTATCGATGTCACAAGTCTAATTATTGCATATACTGCATCTACTTTTATTAATTTTTTAATACATTATTGAAAATTTACATGATTTTTGCAATAAATAATTTAATTATGTTATTTAATACCTCAAAATTAATATTATTTTTTATATGCATTCACGTTTCATATTTACTTAGCTAACAGTATTTCAGTCATAGTGAAAGTAAATTTTAATCAAAGTAGTTCGATTTTGATTGTGTAAACAAATAGCTCAGAGAAGAGATTGCGATCCGATGAAGATTTACGAATTATTCCGCGTCTCTTCGTTCAATCGCGAAAAGACGTGCGAAAGGTTTATCAGTGATTCGTGTCACGTTCTGGAGCGGTTTAATTCGTCGAGGAATATCGTCGCGGCCTCTTCTTTTGCGCGCGGGTCTCGTGAAAGACGTGAGCTTCTCTCCGATCGTGAAATCCGACCGCATAGTAGGTAGTTACAGCACTGGTCGCGATCCAAAACCGGTTTTACTCGATCGCAGGACTTTAGGCGATTGTGTTTGCGACGTGGGCGAGGTAATGGTTTGTCGAAGTGAAGCGAAAACGTCTCAGCAAGTAGCTTGGTTCGAAGCAAAAGCGAAGGCGATCTCGCGGGCGCTCAGCAAGACACCAGGCAAATTCGACAAAAGGAGGATACAAAGGAGAGTACAAATTTTCCAGGGTTTCCTCGACGCAACATCAAGGATCACTACTACGAGATGAAACATTGTTTGAAATATACCGAAAAAATACTAATTTTATTTAAAGTTTTAGGTAAATATTTTCTAAATGTAAACTTGTATTTGATAAAAGAACCATTAATTTGATTGAACTATCATTTTTTATTGAATAAATATTTATTTACTTACAAGTAAATGTTTACTTAGTATTATTTGAAGAAATATTAAGATTTAATAATTTTTTTTCGGTGTAACCGTTTGAAATCATTCATCTCGCTTACGCCGTGATTTACATACACGCGGCCTCGTGTAACGTTTTCTTCCTTACGTTTTCTTCTTTGGTGTTTACGTATCGCTTTTTATTAGATTCACGCGCGTGTTAATATGCATACGGAATAACAGTGCCTTCGGCAGTTATCGCGCGAAAGATTTACGTTTCCCTCCCCCCCTTCGAAGTCGACCTATCTCGCGAGGAAAATGCAAATCCACCTGATGCGGCGTGTATTTCATCGGATATTTCTTCTCACATATACCGACAGTTTAAAGCTGCAATTTCGCGATACCTACGTTTATCATATTTCATGTTTACCGCGAGCTTAGACGCTGCGATATTTCGCAGAGGTGCATCATGACGTGTTTAACATTAACCACTAAGAAAAAACTACTTTCATCGCTCGATCTTTCAGGAAATCTTTCACGCTACTGTGTTGTTAGGCGTTAGATTCTCTGTATTTAATTTACAAATAAATACACAGATGACGAACGTACAATACGTCAATGTTAATTCCCTTAGTACACACTGATATCCAGTGTTTTACTACCTTTTAGGAAAAAGAACTAATTAATGTTTTGATAAACTGATTAACTCTATCAATTATTGATGATATCGCATGATAAAACATCATCACTTACTGATGATATATTATCACTGATGAAATATTATCACTTACTGTATAGTTAAACAGTTTATTGGAACGCTAATCAGTTCTTTTTCTTAAATGACATACGATGGATCGTTCGTATTCGAATTAATTTTCCTCACTTGTAAATGTACAATTATTAAGTAATTCTTACATATACTTTAACCCTAATTGGTATTTGTTCTAAAATTTCTTTAACCGATATTCGTGGGTAGTATACCTTAATTAATGTATTTTTGTTTAAAATTAACATAATTGAATTATTGAATGTTTTTTTTTTGAAAATTCACAAGGAATAAGATTATATAACTTCAAATAATACAAGACTGTGAAAAATATATGTTGTAAACAATTTTTCACAATGCAATTGAAATAAATGTCGACTAGACTAGCGAGCATCAATTAGGGTTATCATTGTAACGATCATTACATCGTCACGACTCTTTAAGTCGAACGTGCGACAGTTCATAGAACTACACGCACACGGACTTTCAGCACACATACGTACTTCACACGCGTGCACACAAATGTTACTTGCATACACGGCGAGGTTCGGTTTCGAAGCGAAGTCAATAGATGTAGGTCCTTTGAACGCATTCTTATCTTTAATTTCTTTCGGTATTTTTCGAGTGTCTTTCCATTACGTAGTTTCGTTCATTACGAAGTATATAATAACTGTGTAATTTTAATTCCTATCATATTTTGTCTCAATACTATAATTACTTTCCATACGACTCTACGAGGGTCGTCTGAAAAGTTTTGAGCCTAACATAGAAACAAGTAATTTTTCGGTCAAATTCAATTTTATTTTTCCACATAGTCTCCTTTTAAGTCGATACATTTTTTCCAGCGATGCTCCCTCCCCTTTAATCCATTCAAATAATACTGAGCGTCTTGCTTTGCAAAATAGGCGTCTACGGATGCGATGACCTCCTCGGTCGATGAAAATTTCTGTCCTCCGAGCCAAACTTTGAGCCTAGGAAACAGAAAAAAGGCGCTGGGGGCCAGATCTGGTGAATCCGGTGGATGGTCAATTAATTCGAACCGCAATTCGTGAATTTTTGCCATAGCGACCGCCGAAGTGTGAGACGGTGCGTTGTCTTGATGGAACAGCACTTTCTTCTTTTTCAAATGCGGTCGTTTTTTCTCAATTTCTGCCTTCAGCTTGTCAAGCAATGATGCGTAGTACGTCCCTGTTATTGTTTTACCTTTTTCAAGATAGTCGATCAACACAATTCCATGATTGCCCCAAAAAACATTCGCCATCACCTTTCCCGCCGATAAAACCGTCTTCGTTTTCTTCGGAGTAGGTTCACCCTTCGCAGTCCACTGTTTTGATTGTTCTTTCGTTTCAAGAGTGAAGTGGTGGACCCAAGTTTCATCAATCGTTATTAATCGACGCAAAAAATCCGAATCGTTTCGCTTAAATCGCTCCAACAGGGCCTTAGAAATGTTCATTCGAATGCGTTTTTGATCCAGAGTGAGCAAGCGCGGCACCCAACGCGTGGTTAACTTACGCATGCCTGATTCTTCAGTCAATATATGACAAACACGTTCTTTTGATATGCCAACAGCCTCTGTTATCTCCTTAATCTTAATTCGACGATTGTCCATTATCATTTGATGAATTTCTTTGATGTTATCGATGCTAGTCGCAGTTGTTGGCCGTCCCGAACGCTCATCACCAGCTAAACTGGTACGACCACGTTTAAATTCAGCCGAATTCAGCTACCCATCTTTTCACGGTGGCAAATGATGGGGCAGAGTCCCCGTAAACAGCATCCAACTCGGCTTTAACTTGCGTAGACGTATTGCCTTTCAAATGCAAGAATTTAATTATAGCACGATATTTTTTCCATTTTTACAAAATGACGACACAAATGATTATCAAACAAGAACTGAACGTCCAAAGTGGCCACAATTGTCACGGATATCTTTCGTAAGTATCACGATTATGATACCAGAATGGCTTTGACGAGTAACGCCATCTTCATGATAAGGCTCAAAACTTTTCAGACGACCCTCGTATTTAGAATTATAAAAATAAATATATAATGACAAATAACAATGACCGGCGGAAATAATATTTTATTTACGAAGAATCTTGAATAGAGAGGAGAATGAGCGACCGATCTCCTCTCTTAAGGGTTAAAAAAGAGAAGATAGAGATCATTATTTATCCGAATGCTCCTAGTATTTCAAAGAAAAGAAATGCGTAGGATACGAATAACCCAATCGTGTATATTAAGAGTGACTATACGTTAGGTAAAAGCATTCATACTATGTAACGGAGAACATTCAGATGGAACCGAAAATTCCGAGCTTGTCGCTGCCTCTCGTCGCACTCGTTCGCGCGGTTATCCGCTCGCGTTGCGAGTATGCGCCGCGCATTCTCGCTACTATAGTATTCTAGTACTATAGTATTCCGTGGCGTGCTCAGGGCACCCTCGGAACTACGAGGCCTACGTGATCAGCATCGAGCACCGCCGCGATGATTCTCTCTTGAAAAAGAGATAGGTGCCTTCCACAATCCACGAATTGCAAAGTATCCTGCAATTACGGAACATCAGCAGCGCGCGGTGATTGAAAATAACGTTGCTATTTGCGAGAAGAGCGATTGGAGCCATGTGTGCTTTAATCTGTCTCTCATTTAGATGTATTTGCAAATTATTCACTCCAATGTGAGCTTCTCTCGAACGAAGTTACATTGTAGCGAACGTAAAAAGGAATTCAAAAGTTTTAAACATATATTGTATAATTCTTTTAAAAATAATTGAAGCTCTATTTTTCTCTTTCTTTAGATATTAAAAAACTGTTTTGAAAAATATTTTTCAAAATTTATAATTCATAATATTTGAGAATATATATGATATTCTTAAAATATATTTCATGAATAAAATCTGTTCTTAAGTATTTAAGCTTTCTTTAATGTAAAATACAAATATTTTTTCAATGTATAGAATATTTGTTTAATATTAATCCAATTATTTAGAATCGGTAAATTTTGAGAAGACCATATTTTAATATAAGTCATAATTGAAAATAGAATAGAATCAATCGATTCAGTCTCCGTTAAGGATGAATTTAAATACACTAGAAGAAAATTGCAATCGGCAAACATCGTGCATATATATCGCTCATTTCCTATAACAGTGCAAAAAACAAGGAAAATAAGCTTTCTAAGAAAATACATTTTTTGAACGCATTAAAATTTTATATTAATTTTAAACTGCAATTTTGGTGCGATAATAACAGCTAACAGACGAATAAAAGTATATTCTTTTTTTTCTCTAAGCTTTCGCTCTTTTTTCTGTATGCAACTAAACAATTTTTGAATTACGCCATTGTTGTGGCAAATATAAGCGATATATTCGCGATACATAAAATTCCGCTTTGTTTAAATCACTATAATGATCGTAAAGAAAGAATAAGATAAGCAATTAGTCAGTTAGTTTTACTTACGTTACGATACATGCGTTACTTTAAATTTTGAACTTTAATTTTGATTATTCGTTATGAATTTAGGTAAAAGGTAAGGAGATTATGATAGGAGCGGGTGTAATGTGTGGATGAATAAGTGTGGATTAAGTTTAAACATTGTAAGCACACGTACCAAATTCTCTTCTTGTCTGAAAATTTGCTGAAGTGAATATAATAAGATCCTATTCTATTCTATTTGTAAAGAAAGAACAGAAAGTCTCTTGCGGTGAAAGAACGAATGGCATGGTTGCCGATGTTTGTCAATCTTTAGGATCGAATATACAATGAAAAAAATTTTAGTCATTTTTGGTTTATTCATCAATGTCCGACTTAATATCTTTGACTTAATGTAATAATTAATTAATTCATTCAATAACTGGATTCATTTATACAATTGTATATTCATTCTGTCAATGAATTCTAGCAATAGTTTACAACCTAAATCATTATAAGAATTCATTAGACCAATTTTCATAATTTTTTCATAATTGAATAAATATTTTATTGTATTTACGTAAAATTTTGGTTCAGTGTAACCTGCACGCATGTAGTTTGAAACTCAAAGCGTCGCGAAATTGTACGTCATCGCGACCGGTAGCACGCGTCGTTCGACGGAGTCCGACGTCGTCGTCTTTATTCACGGGGCCCGATCCTTACCTACACGTGAGGCCGTGTATCTCGATACGGTGTGATAAGCGCCTTATCAGCGCACCGGCTACGACGGAGCGTCGCTCGCTCGACGACGCCGAAGGCGAGGGCGCGGTATCGGTATCGACACGCGAGGACAACGTGACTCTCCTCGCGTCCCTGGCAAAGCCGAGCCGGGTCGGATAGCCACCGATCGATAGAAAAGTTTCGCGTGTTACGAGCTTCTCGCTTGCTCACGCGAGCCGCTGTCCGCCGCGCCGTGCAGTCGCGAGTGTGCACGCGATTGTGTGCGAAATTTGTCCGACGTAGCGGGACAAAAATGCTCTACCTGGTTGCGCACGAGTGTTTTCTGCACTTCTCTCGTCTCCTGAAATTATTCAGTGCGGATATACTGAAGTTTAAACTCGACGACCGCATTTTGCAAGAAAATACTGAAAAATGAATATCAAATTTTAATAAATATATGTTTGAATAGTTGTAAGAATAAATATTTACTAAATGGAAACATATATTTATTTGATACCATTAATTTGTGATTTAACATTTTTTTATTGAATAAATGTTTATTTAGTATTATTCAAAGAAATATGTATTAAGATTAATAAATCTTTTCCAGTATATATCTATGTAAAAAGTAATTTATTTTGACGTAATTTTACCGTCGGAACTAATAATAGAACTCTAATAATAGCATTTATAAATCACAATGAAATAAGTGCTTAATTGGAATGTCGTGATTTGATGATATCTGAAAATAAATTCTTTAAAGTTACTAAAAATAATTCTATTAGTTAATTTATAGCTTATCCAAAACATGTATTTAATTAACTGATATATGAATTTCTCTCAGAATTAAAAAAAATCTATATCGAGTTAAATATTCGTAAAAGTTCTTTATCTATTTTTAAATTATAAATTTTTGCATGTATATATTTTTATGTAAAACACAAAACGTACACGCGCACGAAAAGCGTTTGTTAATTGCTAAGGTTGGGTATCTTCATAAGAAATAAGAATGAAACGATACGATCTTCCGAACGAGCGTTTCGCAATAATATAAATATTTATTCGTGTAGCGTATAGCTCTTACGATTTCACGCACGAAATATTCATCGTCGTCTATATCGAGCTTCGCAGCGATAAAACGTCGACGCGATGATGTGTCACCACATTGTACACCATAGTACTAGCGCGATACTATATCGCCGAATTAGCAAATAACTTTACCTTACACAACCGCTCGAGTGGCTTTATAATTTATAATACCGTTACTGTAGTTAAAAATCGTCTCTCGAGCCATTCGTCCACATAATCTCGCTCGTTGCTTCTAAAACCCAGTTCTAGATTTATTTTATTGAGAAGACATTTCCGTAAATTTCTCACGGAGATTACGGAGATCATTCACGTATATTTTCATGCGATTCACTCATCTCTTTTCTGACATCACAATATAAATATTCTCATGTGCGAATTTACCTTGGACTTACAATAAGGATCGGCCGTATCGCTCTCACAAATCGTTCTTAAATATTCAAACGGATACAGCCTTGGGAACTTCCTTAGTAACTATTTCGAAAATCACTTGATCTTAGATTTTTTTATACCAACTTGAGGTAGCCTTGACCAAAAATATTGGGCACTTTATTAATCATTATTTAACGTTTTAGTTTAAAAATTAATGTATGGCATTTGCAATAAATTATCCTTTGTTTTGAAAACCCTTTAAATTTATGCGTGTATAATGTCGATAATTAGTAGGAAATAATATAGATAAAAAATTTGTTTTCTTGTATTGTTTCCTAATGCTGACATTAAATTTAAAGGATTCTTGAAACAAAGGATAATTTACAGCAAATACGGTAAACGAATTTTTTAACTAAAAAATAATATCAGTATAATGGTTAATAAAGTACCTAATTTTTTTTACTAAGGCTATGTGTATATATATATATCTCTATGTAGGGCCGAAATAGTTAAAACGTAAAAATTCTCAGTCAACAATGCATTCTGTCAGAGAGGGCACAGTAATAATGTGCGTAATAGAAGACAGGGCTCAACATGTACTCACGGAAAGGCGTGTATAATGCGAGATGCCAGCATAGTGCGCAAGTTGCAGCGGTGCAGAAGAACACGCTGACCTTGAATCCTCCCTTTTCGTCGTGGCCGCTGAGGACGAACGGAAAGAATCGGTGCAGAAAGAGAGACTCGCTCGGACACAATGAGCTTCCCCCTTCGTTCGTATTAAAACGAGAATTCGTCCGTAGGAACGCCTGGAACAGAATACAGTAGAACTGCCTTGCCGTTGGAATTAAATTAATGTTATTGTAGCACAGCTTGCAGAGCGCGCGAGGTATTATCTGTCGAGAATGTCAGATAAAAATATTGCCATTATCTTTCTAATTAAAAATATCTTATTTTAAAAAATATTCATTACAAGGAAATTCCGGGCTAATGAGAATACACGCGGGTCGTTGAGCACAAACATTTTTTCAACGTAGAAAAACTTAATTACTCCATTGCAGATAAGTTGACTTTATTCCACACAATCGAATCTAGTTTTATAAATTATTTTAAGTTATTTTATTAATTATTATTTAATATTATTAGTTACAAATATATTAGTTATAAATGATTTATGTTAATTGTTATTTTATTTGAAAATTTATTTATTTTTTAAACAATTTAAACATTAAACATTTTTGCTACTATACTAAATACTATTGTAAAAAAAGAAAATTATTTTTCTGCTCTTTATACATATATAAATTAGACGAAATTTAACCGCAACAATATGTCGCAGCTTTTATAGACTGTTGTGATAGTGTGGCGTAGAGGATGAATCATTTATTCAATAAAATCGTAACAAACTAACGCAATGAAATCACGACGAACTGATGCAAGATACTTTGATTTCCTTTGCGTTTTAAATGGAGCAGAATGGTAAATCATCACTATAAAAACGTACATTACATAAGTCTCATTAAACACATAGTTAATGCAAGAATCCACTTCACCTCGTGATATTTCTATCTTGCTTTTTGCATCTCACAATGTTGTGTATTAAGAAACGTACCATAAATAAAGTAACCTTGCATTATAAGAAACAATTGAATTTCTCACGTAATGACAGAGTAGTGTTAGATTATGTAAAGTACACGCCATAAAATGCACGACTATTTATGCTATTTACGGATACATTGTCTTCTCTGGAAATAGAATTATTTTTTCCTGCTTGCGATTGATCTTTCTTGTAAAAGTGCTAAAAATAGAAAACAGTTATCTTCAAAATAATAATTTTTAAAAAACAGAAATAACAATAGGAGGTACGATCAGTTTTTGGATATTGATCAGCGTATATTTCTCGCACGTGCGCGAACGTCGAAAGGTGCCTGATGATTTTTAAGAACAGCTGGTTGAGGAACGGCTGGCCCGGCAGAAAACGAGCAGCGGCTATGATTTGAAACGATAACATCTTACTCGGAAACATATTTTACTTTCGTCTAATCAGACGTGGACGAAGTGCTGGCAGCTGTTCGAAGTTTCAATCCAGGCGTTCCGCTCGTTCGCGAGGACATTTCTTCTTGGAGAAGCACCAATTCGTTGCGATTTATGCTTGCATTGACTATTATAATCTAGGTAGTTCCCGAAAGTGACGAAAAGTTATTTTCAACTGTAATAAACTTTATTTCTCCTTCTATATAAGTTCGCATGTGTGGCAAGAGTTCCGAAAGATATTCTAGAATTTTGCTAACTTTACGATTTGACTTTACGAGATCTTTGTATCGCGTCGATAAATTTATTGTCTACTTTGGAATGTATTTATGTATGATTTTGTATTTTGGGAGTAACGGATTTTGAAAAGCTAGGATGCAATTCACATTGCTGACGTTGATAAATCCATTTGCCAATCGTTTCGTTTTAGTATTTAAAACGTGTTAACAGCGCTTAAATCGATCAAATTAACATTTGTTATCATTAGCGATTGAATCGATTCGTCGATTTTCTAAATATGGATCCACATATTATCCACGTTCCTCCATGATAATCAAACATTGTCAGAGGATCGATAGATGATAATAATGTCCATTGACGCTCAGTACATTCCACGATTATGCCGTGTTCTTTAAATAGGAATATGTTTAATAAAATTACCATACCACATGGTATGGAGACCGCTACTTCGTCGCTGGCTCATGCACCAAGCTAGAAATGACGACGTAGCGAGAATGCATAATCGCGTCACGTTTTCGCTGTCCCATTCTTACACGTGACTGCACATACGGCTCCGCTCTTACGTATACGCATACGGACTCGTTCGCATGCATACGCTGCATGCTTCGCGCCACGTGTCCGTGAAACGAAAAGAATAAAGAAAAGAGAAGAAGACACGTTCGTTACGCTTCTTCCTCCCAGAGACGCGCGGAAACGCCGTCGAAGGACGTTCGAGCGGGTTTTCGTTGCGGCGAGAATTCTCTCTTTCTCAGATTGACAAACCAAGGATTTAAATTTTCGGCCTTCGACGGCCTTCCACGTAGTCGAAATAAAATTCAATCCATGCGTATATATATATATATATATATAGAGAGAGAGAGAGAGAGAGAGAGAGAGAGAGAGAGAGAAAATAAGGCTCCTATTATGAGATACCGAGTTCATTTTGGATACATGCTAGAAGTCTATGGGCAGAATTAAAAAAATAATAGGTCACAACACACACACACACACACACACACACACACACACACACACATTTTGAAGGCAATTTAATAAGCTTTAAGATAACGTTATGTAAAATTTAATTCAAATTCCATTTTTTTTTTTAATTAAAAAAATGTAAAAAGTGAGCAAATCGCAAAGTCAAAAAATTGTGCTCCTAATATGAGATGCTTCGAGAAATCGATGGTAAAACGCAAAGTATATCAGTGCAATTAGAAAACTTCATTTAATGTTTCTAAAATACAAACAAACGCAGCCAGTGTACGCAAAAAATGAGCATACGATGGATTATACCCAGAACTCGTCTTCACGTGGTTGAAATCAAGCATCGCAGAAATAGGCACTCGACGTTCATTCTCATTGTCCTTTTTATTATTGTGCAATAACATTTACTCTTTAGCAACGATTTCCACTATGACATAGGAGCATGGGTTATTTCGTATTAGAAATACCCTGGATATCTCATATTACGATTTCTACGCCTTAGGATTTTACGATCATCAAATCTAATTTCTGCAATTAAGGAGGTTGTAAGGGCATAAAACACATATATTAATATTTTCGCTTTAAACAAACCACATACATGTGAAAGTTGTGTTCATAACATTCTGGTTTTATTGAGCAACACATTTTTATAGGTTATTTATTTTATTTGTTATTAGTTTTATTGT